>NC_068388.1:6163749-6441249 GCF_023724105.1 Carassius gibelio | reverse complement strand
AACTAAATGTAATAAAAACAGAAAAAAAAAAAAAAAAAGTTGTGTAAGTGTATTATTTTCCAGACCCATTTAACATCAATGTCCAATGTCTGCTATAATGTGGCACATTTCTTTTGCTTTATGAATTTATATTTATTTATGAATTTATTACTTATTTCAAAATGTATAATGTAAATCAAGATTGCAAAGCTAGAAGAGAATGCTAATTCATGCACACACACACACAGTATACATTCTTATTGAGTATTTGTCTTATTAACCAGTTTAATAAATATCCTTAAAATTTACTTGAGAAGCAACACTGCATTAAATATAAAGTTGCCTTAGGTATGTTTTTCAGACAATGTATCTTAAATTAGTGCATTTGTTTTACTCCACCTGCAATTTAAAAATTAAAATTAAAACAGTTAAAACAGTATTTTATAATATTTTTGTTTCCATGTTATGTATATCTTTAGTAATTTTGTTTTGTGCTTAAGTAATTTTACTGCTTTAACTCTGAAAGTGTATATTTTATTTCAAAAAGTTCTAATATTTATACTTTATTTTATTTCAATTAACAAAATGATTTTAAGTTTAGTTTTATAACATCACTGACTTATATTCCAAAAGCTCTGAAAACAAGTCTTAATATCTTATGCAATCTGGCTTTTCCTTTTTAAGGAGTTTTATATATTTTACTCAAAAGCAAGTAAAAAACAACTAATTAAAAACTCATTAAGAAGAAATAGAGTATGCTTAATAATGCAACTTTAGATGAATTGTTGAGTGTGTGTATTTAATTTTAGACTGTAAACGTAGTATCACTCACCATTCTGTTGGGAAATTTATTGAATTCCTTCACCATCACCTGTCTGAGCATATCTGGGTCTGCTATGATCACTATAGGCCGCCGGCCTATATAATAACTGACACACACACACACAGAGCAAACAAACAAGATGAAATGAATAAATAAGATAGCACCAGTCAGATTTCAGGGGAATAGGAAGAGACAAAAGAACAAAGGACACATTCACACAGGGATAAAGCAGCACATCTGTGGCTGCAGACCCCATAGACACAGTCTTCCCTTCATATCACTGACACATTGAGTGTGTTTGTGTGTGTGTGTGTGTCAAGGTCAGCTCAGTAAAGAGAAATTTGATGAGGCTGCTAGCTAGCTCCTTTTTTGTAGTCACGCATGGCAGCCTTCACTGCAGAGATGTGGCGAGGTTATACCATCAAACGCTGTGAAATGGAGGATTGTGAGCACATATGTGCCCCTGCATGCACCAGCATGAGACACCACCTTCCTATCAAATGCAACTTCCTGTCATTTTCCCTTTTTTTCCTCTTGAGAATCAGCTTCACAGGAAATTGAAGAAACAAGCAGATAATTAAACACCCTTATTAGGCACCGATAATTGAATATGAAAGCTTTTAGGCAAATATCTAAAGCCATTGATCTAGCTCAGACAAGCTTTTGGAAGCTCCTTTTTCCAGCAGAAGCCTACGCTTAAGTTCATTACCGTGTCCAGTGGCTGTAAAGCACATTTAAGCCCGGCTGGGACTCAGCTGGAGGCAAACACAGCAGAGACAGATCACTCTTATCATTGACTGTACTCTCATTTCATGTTCCAGTGTCAGTTTGGTAGGCCTACTGTAAAACTCTCTTCATATCATCTTGTGCTAATGAAGCTGACATTGGCAGTCCACATGGCTCTAGGAGCAGGATGAGTTTAATTAAGCTTGCAGCTAAGTGACCTATAAAACGCTGATCTCATTAGTATGTTTTGGTTTATCTATGCATCTGCGCCGGCGGTCTGTTCGCAAACCGAAAAGCTGTGTGAAAGTCTCTCACGTGCAATACAGACTGATAGATCACTCACACTGCAAAAGACAATTATTAATGTTTTCCAGTTTAAAAAAATAGCTAAAGATTTGGTAACAATCTTTAATGTAATGTAAAACATTAAATGATCACTCTAATGGTTTAATGTTCAATTACAGTCGTTAACAATAGGTATCATGAACCAACAATGAACAATACTAAGCCCATTTCTGCCACAGAGTAAAAAATATGATTCTGTAAGTTATAATGAGAAACTTACTCATAATAATGACTTAAATGCTTGAGCCATAATAATGAGAAAGCTTCTCATTATGAGATGCATAGTCATTTTTATGTAAAATGTCCTTATAACTGAGATTTTATATTTGCTAAAATTTGACTTAACTAACTCATGATAATGTTTAGCATTATTCTAATACAGTAAGTCATTACTATGAGAACATTTGTCATTTTTAGGAGATACTATTAATACTAATATCTTGTAGTAATGAGAAATTTTATCATAATACTATTATCTAGCACTTTATTACATTACATTACTATTAGTAGCACTTTATGTACATGCTATGCTAGTAATTACAGTAACTGGTTAATAGGCCTAAAACTAATTTAACCCATGAAGTTACCATCTATTATCAGTACTTTCCTAGGTATGTACACTGTAAGTACAAATGCACATACTGTAAAATAATGTGCATTTAATACTGATAACTAAGTCATTATTATGAGAATGTTATTTATTATATATTTATATAGGTTGCACTTTATTTTACTGTGCATGTACTTACAGTACATTTACTTATAGTGCATTTATCTAAGAAAGTTCTGGTAACACAAGGTAACTACATGGGGTAGGGTTAGGTTTAGGGGTAGGTTCAGGGTTAGTACCTAGTTATTACATAGTTATTATGTTGGCTTGGCAACAAGCCAACATACTGTTATGCTATTTAAACTTCTTCTTTTTCTTATTATTATTTTTCTGACAGAAATTCTAAACGCTACTCCTCCTAGGGCTTTAAAGCCACAAGCCCCAAACTCGGCAGACACCTGCGGGATAGAGCGGTGCTGGTTGCTATATCTTTTCAGACGGATCAGACTTAAAGTTTTTTTTTTATTAATTTTTAAATGTCAAAATACATTACCCATAGACTTACATTATCTGAGAAAAAATGCAAATACTATGTTATATAATAATATAATAGTTGCAATACCCAAAATTAAGGGAGGAGTCGGCCGGGTTTCGTTTCACTTTTAAACCGGTTAAAAATACCAAGTAAATAATACAATTTCCCTCAAGCTGACAAGCTAAACCAACATATCTGATTATTACAGGGGTCAGGGCTCATTAATAATTGATTTCTGGGCAGAGAGCAGTCAGAAAGATGAGAGAAGATTCACTGCTGCTGTCTCCACGGAGCTCACAACGAGCGAATTCATTCTTATTTAAGACCTTTTAAAACGGCGATTGCACGCAATCCACACGTTAGAACACACCAAGAGCTAAAATCAGATGTTTCTGAACTGTTTAAAGTAATAACATGATATATTCGCGGCAGCCAAATGTCCGCAAGCTCGCGATGTATTTCTCTGAACACTTTAAGTCCACATGACAGCCGCGTTTCGGGGCGAGATCGGACAAATAAATAGGCTACACATTTCATTCACACTGACAAGCTAAACCAACATATGTTATTATTACCGGGTCAGATCTCATTTATAAATTATGTCTCTGGCCAAAGAACAGCGAGAAAGACGAGAGAGAAATGAGCGCTTCATCAGCATTTTTTAAGCGCTTCCAAAAATAATATCACAGCGAATTGCACTAATCCACCCATTAGAACACAACAAGAGCAGAATTCAGGTGTTTTTGAACTGTTTATGTGTGCAAAATGAAATATAATTTGACAGCGTGATACAGCTTATGAATACTTGATTTCTGGGCAGAGAGCAGTCAGAAAGACAAGAGAAGAATCACGGCTGCTCAGCTCAGGCTGTCTCCACGGAGCTCGAAACGAGCGAATTTATTCTTATTTAAGACCTTTTGTAATTAAATTATATCGGCGATTGCACGCAATCCACACGTTAGAACACACCAATAGCTGAATTCAGATGTTTCTGAACTGTTTAAAGTAATAACATGATATATTCGCGGCAGCCAAATGTCCGTGAGCTCGCGATGTATTTCTCTGAACAAGTCTAAATAGAGAATTCACAGCCTTTCACATTAAAACCCTGCAGCGAAACGGCACAAAACAATTAGAAGAATATATTATACACATGAAAATGAGTGTTTATATGTGCTTGTGAGATTTTATCTGTCAGGCTGAAGTTCTGAACGTCACATCAATTGCTATCCATCGTCACAACATGATAAAGTCATTTATATATATTTTTAAGAGCTTCTTAAAATATTAATGCACACAATCCACTCATTAGAACAAAACAAGAGCAAAATCCAGGTGTTTGTTGAGCCGTGTAAAACGAAATATCATTTGACATCGAGGGGAAAAAAGTAACTGTAACTCCATGAATACTCAACGAAGAGACAGAGATACAGTATTGTTCAAAATAATAGCAGTACAATGTGACTAACCAGAATAATCAATTTTTTTATTGCTACGTGGCAAACAAGTTACCAGTAGGTTCAGTAGATTCTCAGAAAACAAATGAGACCCAGCATTGATGATATGCACGCTCTTAAGGCTGTGCAATTGGGCAATTAGTTGAATTAGTTGAAAGGGGTGTGTTCAAAAAAATAGCAGTGTGGCATTCAATCACTGAGGTCATCAATTTTGTGAAGAAACAGGTGTGAATCAGGTGGCCCCTATTTAAGGATGAAGCCAACACTTGTTGAACATGCATTTGAAAGCTGAGGAAAATGGGTCGTTCAAGACATTGTTCAGAAGAACAGCGTACTTTGATTAAAAAGTTGATTAGAGAGGGGAAAACCTATAAAGAGGTGCAAAAAATGATAGGCTGTTCAGCTAAAATGATCTCCAATGCCTTAAAATGGAGAGCAAAACCAGAGAGACGTGGAAGAAAATGGAAGACAACCATCAAAATGGATAGAAGAATAACCAGAATGGCAAAGGCTCAGCCAATGATCACCTCCAGGATGATCAAAGACAGTCTGGAGTTACCTGTAAGTACTGTGACAGTTAGAAGACGTCTGTGTGAAGCTAATCTATTTTCAAGAATCCCCCGCAAAGTCCCTCTGTTAAAAAAAAGGCATGTGCAGAAGAGGTTACAATTTGCCAAAGAACACATCAACTGGCCTAAAGAGAAATGGAGGAACATTTTGTGGACTGATGAGAGTAAAATTGTTCTTTTTGGGTCCAAGGGCCACAGGCAGTTTGTGAGACGACCCCCAAACTCTGAATTCAAGCCACAGTACACAGTGAAGCATGGAGGTGCAAGCATCATGATATGGGCATGTTTCTCCTACTATGGTGTTGGGCCTATTTATCGCATACCAGGGATCATGGATCAGTTTGCATATGTTAAAATACTTGAAGAGGTCATGTTGCCCTATGCTGAAGAGGACATGCCCTTGAAATGGTTGTTTCAACAAGACAATGACCCAAAACACACTAGTAAACGGGCAAAGTCTTGGTTCCAAACCAACAAAATTAATGTTATGGAGTGGCCAGCCCAATCTCCAGACCTTAATCCAATTGAGAACTTGTGGGGTGATATCAAAAATGCTGTTTCTGAAGCAAAACCAAGAAATGTGAATGAATTGTGGAATGTTGTTAAAGAATCATGGAGTGGAATAACAGCTGAGAGGTGCCACAAGTTGGTTGACTCCATGCCACCCAGATGTCAAGCAGTTTTAAAAAACTGTGGTCATACAACTAAATATTAGTTTAGTGATTCACAGGATTGCTAAATCCCAGAAAAAAAAATGTTTGTACAAAATAGTTTTGAGTTTGTACAGTCAAAGGTAGACACTGCTATTTTTTTGAACACACCCCTTTCAACTAATTGCCCAATTGCACAGCCTTAAGAGCGTGCATATCATGAATACTGGGTCTTGTTTGTTTTCTGACAATCTACTGAACCTACTGGTAACTTGTTTGCCACGTAGCAATAAAAAATATACTAAAAACCTTGATTATTCTGGTTAGTCACATTGTACTGCTATTATTTTGAACAATACTGTATATCTATAGAAAGCTTGACATGTCTACTTTTAAACCAAACAAGTGCTGCCAAACAAATTTTCTGTGATAAAGTAATCCATATCAAAACAACGCAATGTCCTTTTTTCACGTCTAATGTGTGGAAGGCCAAGAGGGTCAAATACACGTGAATTTTAACGTGTCTCTGTAAAGGGTCTACTTTTTTTTGGATACAAACATAATAACAACAAAACTTTGGGCACTTATAAAATAAAGATAACAAACAAGGTGTGCTGTCTGCAGCCTTGGTCTGCGCTGATCTTCATTTACAAACACTTCATTAAAATGAACTGTAACTCCATGAATACTCAACGAAGAGACATGAGAGATATATCTATAGAAAGCTTGACATGTCTACTTTTAAACTAAACAAGTGCTCCCGAACAAATATTCTGTGATAAAGTAATCCATATCAAAACAAAGCGATGTCCTTTTTTCACGTCTCCTTTCATTATATCTAATGTGTATGGAAGGCCAACAGGGTCAAATACACGTGAATTTTAACGCGTCAACAACACGTTGAATACGTGTATTTCATGCGTAGACAACAAGTATTTAATATTATTTATTTATCGGCGCTGCACAACATGGTAAAGTCATTTATATATTTTTTAAAGAGCTTCTTAAAATACTATATTACTCCAATGTTATA
This sequence comes from Carassius gibelio, assembly GCF_023724105.1. NCBI lineage: Eukaryota > Metazoa > Chordata > Actinopteri > Cypriniformes > Cyprinidae > Carassius > Carassius gibelio. Next base: position 6,434,582 of record NC_068388.1, on the reverse strand, counting down.
TCCAATATTATTTAACGTGTTAAATAGTGTTGTTTACAAGTGAAAAATCAGCGGGTATTTAACATGTATTTCACGTGAAATACACTGAAGTACACCTTAAAAATCAGTTTGAAGAGGTCAATGTCATTGGCTGCTGAGGACTTGGGTCAAACCACTTCTGTGAGCTTAGTGGTTGGGGTGTACCATTCATAGACAGGCAACCACCATTTAACATGCTATAGATCAGCTTATTCAGCCTTATTATTTAGTCTTTTTTCTTTTCTGTTTTGTATAGCCTATATAAATAATATATTTAAGTTTCAGTTTTATGAAATATTTATTTTATAATAAATAGTAATTAAAATGTTGTGGTGATAGTATAAAGTTTATAAAAGTTACAGTATTTTGTAATGAAACAGGACTTTTTGTTTAGCTCTTGACTCGCCGAAGTATACTATATATACTATATATATGTAATATATAGTGTCCCTTCTTTAATTTTTCAATAATGTGTGATAACTTAAAATATGTTGTCAGTACTATTAAAATAAGATTAAATTGAATGGTATTTAGGAGATTATGGTTTTTGCATGACTTATTTCACATTCAACTAGACAACCCTGGCGTAGCTGTTCTCATAGCCTAGGCTTTTTATTAAAAAAGAAAAAAGCAAGGGACCATGGAAAAAGACTGTTGCAGGTGTATTTTTTTATGGTATTATTATTTTATTTTTTTGCAGCAGGGCAACTCAAGAATGTTGGGCACACAAGTACTGTGGCTCTTTTGCCCCATGGCCAAGATGGCCAAGCCAACATCAAAGTTAGTTCACTAACTTTTAATTCTAGTTGTAATTACTATAATAAGTACATTGTATGTACATGAGGAACAGGACTAAATAAAGTGCTACCTTTATATTTATTAAATATAAAAATCTTTATCATATTAAAATTCTCACAGTTATGACTTGACTAACTCATGATAAAGCTTATCATCATTAGGATACAGTTTGTCATGATGAGAATACTAATTAATACTAATATTATTAGCATCTCATTACCACTAATAATATAATTCTGAGAATGATTCTACATACACTAATATTATTATGATCATTGCTATGAGATAATTTATTAATAAGTCATTATGAGAAATTGGAAATATTTGGGAAAATCTCATTATGACAAGTTGCAAAATCATACTATATGTTTATGAGAAATATATTCAAATTTATTAATACAATGATACAAAGTAATTTTTATTTAGAGACAATTCACACCTAAAAACACTGTATATGCAATTAAACAAACTGTTCTTTAGCTGCCAGCCATTGAAAAGCCCATATGGTCTCTTTCACTTTAGGGTATCTCATTAATGCATTCTGGTTAGGAGGCATTTCAAGATATTTTCAAACCATATCTAAGGGATATTTTTGGATAGAGCAAAAAATAATATCACACCTTCGTTTGCAAGCCCTCTGCACATTTGAAATCGAGCACTCCTGCAATGTGCCGAAACGTCTGAACTTAGATGACTGATGGTTTGTACATCGGGAACCGACAAGGGTTTTAAGGAGCATGCAGAGCACTGATATGTATTTCAAAGCCCTTTGATTTCGGCGAGAAGCTCAGCCTCTTGGATTACTCTAACTGAAAGATGTCGTAATGTCTCCTGACATATATCCACACGACTCTGAATTAGATCCCCTTTTCCGGTCCCGACGCCCAATCCAGAACCCCTGGATCCCATTGAACACACATACACGCACACAAGCAGACAAAACCAGTGTCATTCTGATTCTCTTCCCATCTATTCTGCTCATATTAAACACAGGAAGCCCCATGGCACTTGATGCTTTGATCTCCCTCGAGGAGAAGTCGGCCTCTCAGAAGCAGGCATATTAAAACTAAATTAGAGGACACTGGGCACTCCGTGAGTGGTTCATACTGTCGGAATATGAAAGACAGGACTGTTAACAAGGGCCTCCTGTGTAATGGGTGTTATACACAGATGCTTTTGCATTAAAATAATTCTATAAATGTGGAAATGACTAAAGCAATCATGTATGGCACTTTTCATCAGAAATAATCAGGAAAAAAAATCATTTATATTCCACAGGGGGTAATGAGAAATCATTCATGTTACAATTGGCAAAACAAATAGGTTTCACATATTTGTGTTCATTAATGCTTTTGACAAAAGCTTTCCCCGGATAATAAAAAATGCTTTCTTTCAGATATCAATCTCAGATAAGACAAAGAAACAACGTAAATGTAATCAAATTTAATTTATTAATTTAATTGGCACTTCAATAACAGTAAGAGAAAAATCCAGGGAGACTTACCCACAAATTCGTCCATATTTCTTTATTAGGTCAGATTGTGGCTTAAGGAAACCCTGTGCAAGAGCAGAAAACCCATGTGTCAGTATAAAAGCACATTAGAAAACATTCAGTGCAGAATTTACAAGTCACTCATGTGGTATGATTCACTTTAGAGACTGCCAAAGTTTCACATCATCCTCAACAATCAGATTTAACAATGAAATACCACACAACTCAACTAATTTTATTTTATTTATTTGTTATTATTATTTTACTTCTGTTAATACCTTGTTCACACATTCTGTGATACACACACACACACACACATATACATACACAGGTGCATCTCAATAAATTAGAATGTCCTGGAAAATTTCATTTATTTCAGTAATTCAACTCAAATTGTGAAACTTGTGTATTAAATAAATTCAGTGCACACAGACTGAAGTAGTTTTAGCCTTTGGTTCTTTTAATCGTGATGATTTTGGCTCACATTTAACAAAAACCCACCAATTCACTTCTCAACAAATTAGAATATGGTGACATGCCAATCAGCTAATCAACTAAAAAGACCTGCAGAGGTTTCCTGAGCCTTCAAAAATGGTCTCATGGGGAAGACTGCTGATCTCACAGTTGTCCAGAAGATAATCACTGACACCCTTCACAAGGAGGGCAAGCCACAATCATTAATTGCCAAAGAAGCTGGCTGTTCACAGAGTGCTGTATCCAAGCATGTTAACAGAAAGTTGAATAAAAGAAACGAGTGTGGAAGAAAAAGAAACACAACCAACCGAGAGAACCGCAGCCTTATGAGGATTGTCAAGCAAAATTGATTCAAGAATTTGAGTGAACTTTACAAGTTATGGACTGAGACTGTGGTCTAGGCATACAGACGTGTCAAGGAATTTGGCTACTGTTGACATATTCCTCTCGTAAGTTTACTCCTGAACCACAGACAACGCCAGAGGTGTCTTACCTGGGCTAAGGAAAAGAAGAACTGGATTGTTGTCCAATGGTCCAAAGTCCTCTTTTCAGATGAGAGCAAGTTTTGTATTTCATTTGCAAACCAAGGTCCTGGAGTCTGGAGGAAGGGTGGAGAAGCTCATAGCCCAAGTTGCTTGAAGTCCAGTGTTTCGTTTCCACAGTCTGTGATGAAATGGGGTGCAGTGTCATCTGCTGGTGTTGGTCCATTGGTGGTGTTTTTTTGAAAACCAAAGTCACTGCACCATTTACAAAAAAAATTTGGAACGCTTCATGCTTCCTTCTTCTGACCAGCTTTTTTGAAGATGCTGATTTCATTTTTCAGCAGGATTTGGCACCTGCACACACTGCCAAAAGCACTAAAAGTTGGTTGAATGACCATGGTGTTTGTGTGCTTGACTAGCCAGCAAACTCACCAGACCTGAACCCCTGAGATAATCTATGGGTTATTGTCAAGAGGAAGATGAGAAACAAGAGACCAAACCATACAGATGAGCTGAAGGGCAGTCAAAGAAAGCTGGGCGTCCAGACCACCTCAGCAGTTCCACAAACTGATCACCTCCATGCCACACTGAATTAAGACAGTAAATAAAGCAAAAGGAGTCCCTACCAAGTATTGAGTACATGTACAGTAAATGAATATACTTTCCAGAAGGCCAGCAATTCACTATTTTTTTTTTTTTTTGGTCTTCTGAAGTATTCTAATTTGTTGAGAAGTGAATTGGTGGGTTTTTGTTAAATGTGAGCCAAAATCATGACAATTAAAAGAACCAAAGACTTAAACTACTTCAGTCTGTGTACATTGCATTTATTTAATACACAAGTTTCACAATTTGAGTTTGACTTTTCCACGACATTCTAATTTATTGAGATGCACCTTTATATATTCTGCTCCAAATATTTGCATTTTGCTAATAAAGTACTTAAAGTAGTTAAACAAGTGAGTGTAAGAAAGAAATTGGAGAGATACACTATACGGATAAAAATATTGGGACACCTGTAAAGTACATGACACCAACAGGGACTTTAATAACATAGTTTTTTTTTGCCACATTTTTTTAATTGATTCTTTTTATATATATTGTGGAATAAAACATTCTAATATTCTGAATAAGAGATATCTGAATTGATGAACCTGCATCCTTTTGTTCTCAGAGGGTGGGCACTTTCTCCAAGATTAGCACATTCTCAAATATTTGCACAGCTTTGCTATCATGTAGTTTAATGCAATTATTTATTTCAGCTCAATCTTTTCTTGGATACCACCAACTGTTTGTCTAAAAAGAATAAGACAGCCCACAACAATATAGATCGGTCTATATGACTCCTAAAGAGGCGCTAACTACGTGAATTGAGGCTATTGCAGGTATGGCATCGCTGAGTGACTGCACTTATCTAGCAGTAGGGGTCAGTACAGAGCAAAAACACTGACTGCGCTTGGCTCTCTCAAGGTTTATCGAGGTCTACTGAGAATATTATCCTGAAATATCCATAACACAGTAACAGGAATATTATCACACCCCTATTTCGAATCGAAGAACATATTAAACTTCGCACATAAGGCTGCTGAGATTGCATTGTTTATTGAGGCTGGTGGGATATAGTTATGAACACACACAACAAAGCAAACAATGAACATCAATTGCTGACTGTAAAATGCACGCACAGACACACACATAAAAAGCACAAAGAGTGCTAGTTTGGTATGCATGGCAGCCAGTGGCTCTGCTGTCTGTACTAATGAAGGAGTCGACGGTGCTGTCACCAAACCGCCTGCCCTCCCTTCTTCATCCCACCATTCCTGCAGTCTCCCTGATGGGCATTAGTCGTATACTGTATGTGTGCGCGCTTGTTCCTCAGTGAGCATTAAGCAGTGGAGTGTGTGCCCTTCCATCCTGATGTCCTCTCCTTCAGCCTTTTATTACTGTTCTGTCACACTCGTGCATCTAACAGTGCTCTAGCGAAGTTTAACAGGAGGCTCAATTCAAACAAATAAGTTGCTTCTGCCTTTGGCTTCATTGGGGATTTGCCTCGTATGGATACGATCAATAATGTCGGGTCTGACTGAAGTGGACAGTCAGCGATCCTGCTGGAATTCTCTTAAATAGATTAGCCACTTTTAGTTGTTTTCTAGCACATGTATGACCTTGACCTCCGCGCAGATCTGAACACTGTGCTGCTTCTCTTTGTCTCGGCTGCTAATAATCTGTCAGGTCACTCAGAGTCATGCACGCAGACGTTCAGCGTGGGATATGCAATTTTAAGGATAGATCTGTGAAAGAAAGACAATTAAAGGGAAATATTCTATTCTATTCTATTCTATATTTTATGGGTCATACAGTGAAAGTCAATGGAGAAGTATCCAGAAGTATTTAGAGATATTGGTCCGAAAACAAAGCAAAATATACAATTCTGCTCGAGTATCAAGCAATTAAGTGCTACTCTAGATACCTTTCAAAGATTCAGTGCCATGAACCTTGCAAACTTTTCAATTTCAAATAATAATTTCTTCCACAAAGGCACGTGATGCAACATATCAGTTTCAAAATTTAAGATTCAAGATTTCAAATTTTCAAAAAAACCTGTGCACCCTGACTCTTGCTTATAAATCCTGAAACCTGATTGGTTCTTGCACTATGTACTAGTTTTGTTTCCAAAATGCATCAGATATCATTTAGTTTTTAATGAGAATTTTGCTTCTCTCTGACCCTTATTTTGTTTTTATGTAAGACTTCTATACACTATGCAAAATTGACATCTGTTATGACTGGATAATGTTTTTGCATATGGCCAACTTGCTAAATATTGAATAGGTGTTCATATGTACTACAGCTCAACATTTTGGGGTCAGTACAATTCAAAACAAAAAATATATTTTTTTTGGGAAGAAAGAAAAATAGATGAATGCTTTTATCTAGCAGGGATGCATTAATTAAAAGAAAAAAAAAGTAATTATACAAAAGATTTCCACTTCAAATAACCGTTTCTATTCATCAAAGAATCCTGAAAATTAGAAGGATTTCTGAAGGATCATGCTGCACTGGGAACTGGAGTAATTGCTGCTAAAATTCAGCTTTGCTATCACAGGAATAAATTATATTTTCAAATATATTAAAACAGAGTTAACATGGGTGGTCTTCTGTTAATACGTTTATAACCTTTATGAATGACCTCTTTTTGTACCTTAGATTCTGTAAATAGTCTTGACACACTGGGCAGGCGGCTTTATGTTGTTAATGTTAAAGTCGTTCTAGATACTGTAGCTCTTTTTATTTTAAACTACCGTGACAAATCCTGTTTTCCAAATACGTCCCCTATGGATAAACAGAAAGCAAGTGTGTGCATGTGCGCTGGCAACAGAGAGAAAGAGAGAGAGGAACCGCATCTAGGTTGTTTAGGATCTTAAATGGACCAAATCCCACGTCTGTGAGTGTTGTATTTGGTAATGGAGTGTGTCATGATAATGTGCTGCTGTGGGTTGCGAGAGACTAGTGTCTAGTCTCTAAATGTGACTCAATCTGCCCCTGTATCCCAAACGCTCTTTCTACATCACTTCCTGTTACCCGTGATCCTTCGCTCTGTCTCTTTGAGTCAGTCATTTTTTTATATTCAGCAAGGATGCAATAAATTGATCAAAAGAGACAGTAAATACATTTTCAAAAAGATGACTATTTTAAGTAAATGCTGTTTTTTTAAATGTTCCATTCATTGCTCCCTTTGAGCATCTCCCTGTCCTTCATTCTAACTGAATTTCTAACCTGAAATGTAGCCACCTGCCTCTTGAGAGGGGATTGCGTCTGCATCTCTAGTGCCAGCAACACAAAATGTGCATATAGTTGCACACAGAAGACGTACAGGATTTAGCTGAGAGGCTGGCCTGTGGAAGTGGGTCAGAGGATTCTGAAGGAGCAATGCTCTGGAGACCATTGTTTGTGAGACTGAGTCTGCTGACGTGTGCCAAATCTACACACACACACTAATATGCACAGACAAAGGCTGCACAACAGCATACAAAACCCCACACACTTAAAACCTTAAGCACATGCCTTTAGTTCACCTGCTTCAAGACAGTAATTATGCATGCATGCATATTCATTTACACCTTTCTCACTTCCATATAATACCATTTAATCACAACGATGAAGACATGAATTGAGATGAAAAGGAAGTATAAGGAAATACAGACAGGCAGACCAAGAGAAGGAGAGAAGGAAGAGGGAGCCCTGTCATAAGCGTGTGATAGAAAGACAGAATGAAAAGAGTGTTGTGAACGACGTGCTGTCCAGTCAACCATCACTGTCTGACAGTAACATATTGATCTGAGAATCTATTCAGCACCAGAACAACACAAGAGTGGGACTCTTTATAAAGGTAAATAATACATTTCTTCATATTAATACAGTACTTTGTGCCCTATCTTAACAGACTTTTTTGTTTACAGTTAAAAAAAAGAACAACAAGTTTAATTAACATGAATATTTGAACGCTGTATTCTTCATTGATATGTCAACCTTCACTTTAACTTTAATGAAAATACATTTTAATGGTCCAAAGTTAAGTCTCATTTTTTTTTTTCTGTTCTTTTTTATTTTTTACTGTTGGGTGAAATATGAGCTGGACGTGTCCTTTTTATGACATTCGTCCTTATTGGTTGCTGGATGAATCTAGGCATTTCGTGTTCACAAATGGAGATCCATTTAAAACTCACATTGGAATCAAACGGCCCTACAGCACTGCAATTTTGGCCTTTATTTCCTTTAATCCACTTCGAACCATTATCATTAATCTAAAGGCAGGAAGAAATGAGAGTACTCAAGGTAGCTGTTGATTTGCTACATTATAGTTTGGGACTGAGATTAAACTTTAAGAAAAAAAAAATCTCATAAGGAATTAAAAGTATTAATTTTGCAATATTAAACCCACCCACTCTCTCCTTGTCCGACTTTTATATTATCGTCATAAAACTACATAATTCAGCACAGAGGATAATCTGTTTGGGAATCACATGACATTAGATGTCATTAGCAGTGAGTCATTTTTAATGAACAAATCTAATGAAGTGAGAGAAATATCATTTTTCTCGTTTTTGGAGGGCGGTGCAAGGTGTGTGCACGTGTGAGAAAGTGAGCGAATGTGTCTAGTGTCTCATTATGAAGTAAACTAAAGTTCTTACGTCTCGAAACATCATGAGATTTCCGAAAAACGGTGAGGGCTTTGGGTGCTTGATGCCACATCGCACCAAGACAGAGAAAGGGGAGATGGAGTACCTATTAAAACAAAAACAAAGACATTCAATGAAAACCTCTTTGGTTTGGAGTCAGTGTGTCTGAGCATTATTAGAAAACCATATATGAAAAATGTGAAAGCAATAAGAGAATAAATGGAGAAAAATTTAATCATTAGAAGAAAAACAAATAGGCATGTGATGACCGTATACACGTATAAAAAAAAAAAAATAAAAAAAAATTATATATATATATATTAATATATAAAAATTATATATTTAAGAAAAATATTTATTATTATAGAAAAATAATAATAAAAATATTGTAATTTTTATTTATAAAATTCTAATATTACAAATAAAATGATTCTGTGTAGTCTCTCAATTAATATGAAAGTCTAGAAACTGCATGTATAATAATTATACAAGAAACAGACAAATTGTGATTAAATAACAGGCAACAGCAATTCAAGGGCCACTGTTTAAATTCCTGGACCATACCATCACAGGGTCTAGCACAACTTTCCAAGTTGTTCCCATGATGATAACCCTGTGATGGGGGTGTAAGCGATGTTTCCTGCAAATGCATGATGACACAAAAAGTATCGGAGAGCACTGGGAAGTGCTGCATTTCCTCCGAGTATGGAAAGGGGACCTGCATTATGCATGAGGATTGCATCTGCTGACACACCAGCGCTTCGACCACTTTTAACTTTGAAGTGAGCCGTGGGAGATGACGAGACGTTATTCGCTCAAAGAGTGCATTTTTGTCCCCTAGAAGTTAAACACGAATGTCTTAATCCACCAGAGAAAGAGAACAGCGTGTACTTTATTCAAATGTGTGCAAATATTCACTAAAACCGGTGCACAAAAACCCATTTGCAAGGTAGACCCGTTTGCTGTGGAGAGAAGTAACTGCCACCCATCTTCCTCAAAAAAAGTACTGTTAGATAAGAAACACATTACTGGGTATTTCTTCCATTATAGCCATTTTTTCCAACATTTTTTTAAATATAAATGTCACATTATTAAATGGCTTTGGGAACTTCTGCAATGGCTCTATTTGTGCTGTTTTTCAGATTATTTTTATGTAAAGAGTTTTTCAAACTTAAACCAAGAAAACTCATTATAAAAAATATTAATAAAAGTTTTTTTTATAACAGTTTTACAGAATTCTGACTGATCATCATTTGTAGGATGAATTTTATCACAACCAAAAATAACTGGTTGCCTCAATAACTTTTTACAAATAAGTGTACTTAAAGCAACCAAAGTAGGAAAATATAATAATAAAAAAAATAAAAAATAATAATATATATATATATTTATATATATTATATATATATATATATATATATTTTATTATATGTATACATTTCCATGACAGGTCAGGGGTGAAATGTAATTAATGAGAGATTATACCCTAAAAGTTTAGTGCCAAATGTGTCCATAGTTGAAGAAACACCCTTGTATATATTTCTAATTGTGTTTGCCTTGAAATATCAGACTCTGACTTCAGCACTGTGGAGCGAAGTAACTGCCACCCATCTTCCTCAAAAAAAAAAAAAAAAAAAAAGTACTGTAACCAAAAGATTCTGACATCCATCTCCTTCATAATCTCCAGCTCGGCAGGAGTTCATTACCATATTAATTGTCAGATTAGAGAGTGGGTCTTAACACATGCTGTAAAAAAAGAGCTGGAATGATAACTCATTTTATGACATGTTCTTAATTACACAGAAGCACGTCGCATCCTAACACGCTCGTCCGGTGCTGAAAGACGATGAATCCCCAGTCCAATCAGTCCGTGCCCAGATACAAAACCATTTCTCACTTCAGCACAAATATATTCACCACGAGTCGTCAGACAAACATCCCCGAGTCTTTCAACTCATTATCGGTTAAGTGAACACAGAAATAATGTGAAAGACATCCACAGTGCTCAGCAGAGTGAGATCAGGTTCATCCCCATTAGTTGTGGGAATGTATTCCAGTTAAACGGAACCAGAGTTGATTTGTCCTTCATAACATGCAGTTTGGAACATTAACAACAGTTTGTTCCAGTTTTGCTGAAGTTCAATCAAAAATCTTTTTAGGGCCCATATGAAGCAGAATGTAGCATATTTCCACAGTTTGAAGGCAGTTATGCTCAAAGGCAGCCCAAACTGATCAATAAAGTGACTAAACTGGAAAGCTCAAATTTAACAGCAGGTCAGTTAAAAGTCAATCACATATAGCGCTTCCAGAAAAGAAAGTCCATTCCAACAGAATGTCCAACATTCCGTTGATTCCGTTGAGTTTGCTGTTAGCATATTGCTAAGCTAATACACTAAGAACAACAAACACATACCTGTAGTAGCCTACACACTAATATTAGAATTGTGAATCCAACTTGTTAGTAATTTTAATTTACTTACAAGTAACATTTTAGATTTACTGTAACATTTTCATTTAATCATGGAATAACAGTCAATTTTATATTGGTTACCAAACTAAAACGATACAGCCTTTATGGCGTGTATACAAATGTGACATATAAAGGGTGCAAACTTTGAAATGAGACACAACCATAATGTTGCCTTCATGTCAGATGAACCATGTCTATAATGCTGTCTATGTAGGAAACTTAGGCCTACTAGGTATTTAAAAATAGCTCATGTTTGTGCTTCTGAATTGTCACAATGGCAGCTAAATGGCGAGACTAAAGTTTGTTGTAATTCTTCCTTGCTAACGTATACTTTCCCCCCCACTCAGTCCACTTAAGAAATGTTTGTTTTATATGACCAATTTTACATTTTCCACCTTTACTCTGACCCTCAATTTAAATTAATTTAAGAGGTTGTTCTTACACCTGTGCCTGTTAAAGGGATAGTTTACCAAGAAAAAAAATAATTCTGTCATAATTTGATTTAATAGTTCCAAAGCTGTTTGAGTTTTTCTACATATAATTGTGCACATTTCTAATGTCTACTTTGTGTTATGAACATTATAGTATGTCTATATACAGTATGTTTGACTACAGACCTACAGCACAATAATTAAGTTGAAACAAGACAGCACACAACTGCATGACAATCAATTGGAGTTCAATGCAAGCCTGAGCTGACTGACAAATCCAGCGAGGCGTCTCCTCTATGTGTCTCTCCGGCCTAGATAAACAGATGTTGATGTTGCTTATCAGTTAATACCCCTGTGCCATGGGCCGAGAAAGAGAGCGAGATGTGCCACAGGCTAAATATACTGGGAAAAGGCCAGGCTGGAAGACAGTCCTTAAAATACCACTAAAATTCACACCCAGCCTACTTGTTAAATATTTACCTCAGCCTCACTCTCTGTCCTTTCCAAATGTGAATGTTAAAGGTCTTACGAGGTAAGGAAGGATCACAGCTGGGCACTGACACAAACATATCAAACCTGTTTCAACCTAAAAAACGTATGTTCACACAAGCAGAAGTCATGGCTGGACACTTTGACATACACAAACTTCTCCGAGGCTGATATAGTTAAACTTTGCACATCATGAAGATATTAGAATGTGTGAGTTTAGGGTGACCTGTAACTTTGGGGTGAATGAGCAGGAAGGGCAGGAGAGATTGAGCAAAGCATGTCTGACTGACAGCAAGGACTCACTGTGTTGTTTTCAGATGGAGGTTGAAAGGAACAGGCCAGCCAATGTTCTCATTAGCGCCAAAAGAGAGATACAGTGTGAGGTGAAAGAGGGGTGAGAAACCGAAAAGTTGCTGTCCAAGATTCTGGGGGAAAAGGCATTTTCTTTTCTCTCTGTTAAAGAATCAGATGCTCCAACTGTGGCAGTATTTCCCATTAATATTAAATGCTGAAAATGATGGCAAAGTTTTACAGTAATGTTGAATGGCTATAATTGCTCATTCCCAGAAATGCATTTGAAAAAATCCATTTAAAAAGAAGACTTCAGTATTCCTTAAAAATACTTTTTTGTTGTTTAAATGTAATTTGGAGATACAATGTGAACATATGATTATACATTTTAATGTTAAGTGCAATTAACTGTGATTAATTTAGAAAATGTGATTTATTATTTTTTTAAATCGATTGACAGCTCTAGATATAACTAGATACAACCTTGTTAAACTCCTTGTTAAAATGCCCTTGTAAAACTAAATAAACTATGTTTGCCAAATATATAAGAATCCAGAAACACCTGCAGATTTTTTTGCTTATAATAACACCAAGTTACTCTCTCCTTGTTTTTATCATACACATTCACAAACACTCATAATTACACTATATTCGCACATTACAGCATACTACAACACTGCTCAGTTTACGAAAATGTAGCAGAGTTTATATTGCACACAGTCTGAATGTTATTTGTTTCAGAGAAGGACATTAAGTATCAGCAAACATCTCCTGAAGCACACATTGATCCTGCTGGGCATAAAAGTGCAAGCTATAATTGCTCTGAGCTGCTTCTAGTGTCTCTCTTGATCACCCATGACACATTTGATTTCTTTTCTATTGTAAGAGCCTATTAAAAATGGGCACCAATAGAAGCGCATTGATTCATGCAGGATTAGTCCATCGGACAGGAGTTTTATCATGGCCACAAAATCACCAACTCCCTTCTGTCACTCTCACGCACACACTAACGTGTGTAGCTGCAGTCACATGGACCATGATTTGCCAGCTTTCCACTCAATAGTCTGCTGATGGTGCCGTGGGCCTGGGTGGGCTATAGAGCGAGTGTGTGCATGGGGGAAGCGATGCCCAAAACTGCTTAAGCGGTCTGGCGGTGGGCAAAGGACGAGCTCCCCTGTGGAGTTTTGTGCAGTACCCAGACCTGGATCAGATGCTTGGCACCGCACATTTATCTCTGAGAGCAGAGAGACGTTGCAATTGATCAGATGTAGAAGAGGATGCGCTACGGTCCAGCACAACACCAAACAAGCTGTGACGGCAGGGTTAGAGACACACAGCTAACAACAAACACAGGACAGAAAGCCAAGTGAGTTTAAACCACACAGTATACAAACATATGATTTAAACATATTTCAAAGCAAATTCAGTATTTAAAGTGCACCCAACCCTTTAAATAAACCATTACGGTGTTCAAATGGCTGAGAGCATGTTTCTTAGTACAGGATCTGATCTCATTGCCATGATGAACATCTCTTAAAATAAGCTTTTCACATCACTGCACCAACTTAACACAAGTAACATGAGCCTCTTTGTCCAAAAGTCTTGCAGATAGCATCAAATTAAATTTTACTATTTATGAATTTGTACAGAATATCTAATGTATACTATATAATGATAAATGTTTAAAGGTCATGATGATGCTTTTTATATTAGCATGGTTGTGATACATTCAGAATTCCTTAATTGGAATTTAAGACGCAAATATTATGCAGAAGCAAAATTCAAATGAACTGAATTCTGAAAAACTGTACTTTTAGCTAGAAAACCAACGGCAAACTTTGAATGCTGGCTTGACAAAGACTTGTTTCAGTGTTTGGGGGGGGAACTACGTTTGAAGATTTCCAGGCTACATTAGACAGAAAATTTATAGATATAATAACTGGTTGGTAATTGCATTTACTAAAACTAGCAAATCAAATTTAATAGACTGAATTTTGTGTTGGACGAATACTTACTTTTCAAAAGTGAATTACCTGCATTGAATTTTCTAGGGTTCCTCTTCCTGTCATATCAACTCTACCTTGTGTCGGATGTAACCAATTAAATTCAACATTCAACTTTTAATTAAAGCAAGCCAATTATTCAATTCTGAATTTTGCATAACCCTGGGATCAATTGCTGGTACTGTGAAACGCAGATTCCTCATTATCATCTCCAACCAAAATACCAAGGCCAATATCTGAAATCAGACACTAAAAGATCGAAAGGTCTCAGCCTGAAATCCTCTTAATCTCAGTAAGAAACACAAATGAGATTGTGTCATTCATCCACACAGGGGCTCATACAGGGGTGCTCAGTTTGACACATAATCAGTCACATCACATGCGGCTCACACAATGAAAATCGACTTGGATTTTCATGCATACATTAGCGGTAGGCAGGTACACGTTCAAAAGTTAAGGGTCTGTAAATATTATTAGAAATTAATACTTTTAATCAATTAATGCATCCTTGATTAATAAAAGACCCATACAAAAAAAAATCATATTTCAAAGAAATGCTTTTCCTTTGAACTACATATCAAGAATCCTGGATATTAAGGAAATATTGGAAATATTAAGCGGCACAAAAATAAGCAATGTTTCTTAAGCAGAAAATCAGCATTTTAGAATGATTTCTGAAGGATCATGTGACACTGAAGATAGGAGTTAATGAAGCTGAAAATTCAACTTTCCCATTACGGGAATACATTTTTATTTAAAACAAAACAAACAGCTATTTTTAATTCATTGCAGTTTTACATTCGCATATGTTAAGTGTTATCCTGTAGGCATTACCTAAATTACTGCAAACCCTATAATTTGGGTTTATAAATCTCTTTCAAATGGATACAGTTCTCAGCTATTGATGTAGAACACCGAACGAAAGCCATGCAGCTTTTGTATCAGTCAGTAAATAGCTATTATTGAACATTTACCGCACGACCCATTTACATTTGATTTGTGCACAGCTGGAGATGCATTCGTGTAGACATCTATTTTAACAAAGTTTTGTGCTGTTACTGTACCCAGAGGGATTGTTGAGTGCCGCTTGTAGAAGAGATAACCAACCTACACAGTTGATGATGTAAGATATTCTTGTTTACCGACCTGTGTCGTCGCATTATGCAAACTAATGGCTGCATGTTAAAAGCCCCTGACTGAGTTCAGAGGGTTTTTTTAATGACTTCTAATTCCTCTCATCACTAGGCGACGTGCACTTACGATTCAGCATACCCCCCATTATTAAACACACAAACACTTTTCCTTCATTATAGCTTCAGTCCGTGTCAGGCTACAGAGGAAAGAGTTCATGTGTCATTTCAGTGCTCAACCATCGTCAACCATTCATCAGTGGGATTCTTTAGAATGAAGAGAAAGGAAAAAAAGGAATAAACCAAGAGAGAGAAGGCTGTTTGAAAAGAAGTATATCTTCCCCTGTCACCTCCTCACTGCTGAAGTGCATTGTGTGTGCAGGTGCACATGTGTAGCCAGCTGTGAGACAACAATAACCAAAAATAGGCTGAAAAATGGCGCTGATATAGACGTGTGAACGGGCCTGCTGTGACATCTCTCTTGTCGGCATTAGTCATGTGAGTCCCTCCGGTTCCATAACACCTCCCCAGGACCCAATCCTGTTCTTCCGAGCCTTTCCACACAAAACATGGTGCTATTTTCAGCCCCTCAGCAGGGACTATGGCATGTCTCGCCACACTGACTTGTTAAAGACGGCTGAGAGAGTCTGTATCCATCTGAAAATCATAGATGTGATGTAAAAGGAGAGTGGCTTAATGGAAAAGATTCGTCCATAAATTCTGTCATTATTTATCATTTTTGAAACATTGTTTGATATTGTCATTATTAACTCCCCCTTTTGTTGTTCTAAGGAAGTGAGGCTTTAATAATGAGCTTCAAAAAGGACATAAGCACAATAAAAGTTCCATAGTCAA
This sequence comes from Carassius gibelio, assembly GCF_023724105.1. Taxonomy (NCBI): domain Eukaryota; kingdom Metazoa; phylum Chordata; class Actinopteri; order Cypriniformes; family Cyprinidae; genus Carassius; species Carassius gibelio. Next base: position 6,418,472 of record NC_068388.1, on the reverse strand, counting down.
GCTATTTCAAATCTCTAGCCATTCAATAGCCTTGTGTGAATTTTGTGTGACTGGATTTTAAGTCATTATTCACTGAAATTCCTGCCCTTGATTCACAAACTAATCTCTTTATAAAACTTTTCAACAAATCTTTTCTCTGAATGATGCATTCTTTGTTTTATCCAGTTCTCAACTCATAGATGTGATGGTTAACAGTCGTGAGGTCACAACTAAAATGTTTATCTGTTTTTGTCTCGCAAAGCTATCATATGGTTCCGGAAGACTTAAGATATAGCACATAAAGATATATTAACCACTTCCATGATGGTGTTTTTGCATCATTTTAAAGCTTGAAAGCTTCAATCCACAGTGAGGCTTTCATTTTTCACTTCAAAGTTTCGGTTTGTGGACAAATCGGTCTTTGCCTCTGATCTTTTTAATGAATCTGTTGTCTGAATGATTTATTCATGATTTGATCCAGCTCGATGTGGTCGGTTAAAAGTGAAAAAAAGAGTGAAAGTGAAAGTGACATACAGCCAAGTATGGTGACCCATACTCAGAATTCGTGCTCTGCATTTAACCCATCCAAAGTGCACACACACAGAGCAGTGAACACACACACACACACTGTGAACACACACCCGGAGCAGTGGGCAGCCATTTATGCTGCGGCACCCGGTGAGCAGTTGAGTGTTCGACGCCTTGCTCAATAGGAACCTCAGTCGTGGTATTGCTGGCCCGAGACTCGAACCCACAACCTTAGGGTTACGAGTCAAACTCTCTAACCACTAGGCAACAACTTCCCTAAGGACAACAATAGTTGAACAATGAGAATAGTTTTGGTCAGTTTTCTTTACATTAAGCTATCATACCCCTTCAGAAAAAGTATATATAAAGTATATAGCACCCGAATCATATGGACCATGTTTAGAATACTTTGCTTTGTGTCCTTTTTGACACTGGAAATTTCAATCTCCATTAATTGTAATTGCAACTGAAAGGAATGACCAGTATAACTCTTCAAAACCTTTTTTTGTGTTCTGCAGATGAGAGTCAAGCAAGTTTAGAATGGCACAAGAATTTAAATAATGGCATAGTTTAAATTTTTAGATGAATTGCTCTTTTAAAATGAAGTTTATGAGAGTGTTTTACACTTTAAGCATAATTTAAATTTAATGACCAGGGTAAGACTATCCTCTAATTCTTATAAGTGTTGTCTTCAAGCCACCAATTGAACTCAACTGATCCCATAATACTCCACAGGATAGAAAGAATTTTTTTTTAAGGAACTATGGTAAGATGATATAATGTGAAATCAAATCATAATGACAGTGAATTAATGCAAGCTGCAGGAGGGCTTGTCAGTTGCTTTCTGGTGCTTCACAGCGACGCAGCGGTGCCACAAACTACAAGCAAGAGCCTGGCTGAAGCGACTGCTGACTTTCGTCACTTCATAATCAAATAACAATTGTGCAATTTGAGATTTAATCTACGTATAACTCTCTCTCTGCACAGCTCCAGCATGAGGTGTCAAGACAATTTACAGACTTTACACTGTGTTACATGGTTACACACTTTAATGGTGTGTGCTATGGTACTCTATTTCTATATTGGCTGGCCTATCTAAGTGGCGACATGCTCATTTTACAGCGGAGGGTGGATCTGGGTGAAATTAGAGAAGATTACCATATTTAGATTTATTAGGTGCCCGTCACCGTGGAAACGGAGGAGCGTAGAAGCATCTCGGGGAGGTGCGAACGTTTGATATGATTAACATCTGTGATGGATGAGCTGTCCAACGGCCCTCAATTAAACAATAACTATTCCACAGGCTGGCCAATGACAAAGAAAGTCAAACACTGTGTGCAAGTGCCTCACTGCCAAGTCAGCTGTCCACAGCTTGATGCAATCAGCATTGAATGGTCGGCACGCAGCCTCTACTTTCACATTGGAGGGCAAAGATAGTCACTTAGATTGGACTACTGGGGACCCAGAGGGAACAGACAATCTAGCATTGTGGGATTTCACTACAGTGAGGGTAAAGAAAGGAACTAGCAGTTATGGATGAGGAATTTTAGTCCAAGCAAAGACACATGGAGCACCAAATTTTCTTAAATGCGCTCTAATTCAAATTTGCTGAAAATTATTTCCCTGGAGTGAATGGGTGCCATCAGAATCCAAACAGCTGATAAAATCACAATAATCCACAAGTAATCCAAACGACTCCAGTCCATCAATTAAACATGTATTAAGTAAAAAAGGATCATGTTTTTATTAAACAAATCAATCAAGGCATTTTAACCTTAAACCATCACTTCTGGTCAAATAATAAGTCCATAATCCATAATAACGCTTCTTCCAGTGAAAAATTCCTTCCTCTCTTGTCCTGTCACATCATGTATTTTAGCTGGAAGCAATGGTTTAAAAAAACATCCTAATTATGGCCGCAGCTTTTCACATCACTGGATGTTAATTGGTGTACTGAAGTCACATGGATTACTTGTGGATTATTATGATGTGTTAATCAGCTGTTTGGACTCTGATGGCACCCATTCGCTGCAGAGGATACATTGGTGAACAAGTGATGTAATAAAAAATTTCTCCAAACCTGTTCTGATGAAGAAACAAACTCATTTGCACCGTGGCTGTCCTGAGGGTGAGTACATTTTTAGCAACTTTTGATTTTCGGGTGGACTGTTCCTTTTAGTATACTTCTTCTTCTAGAAATAGACCCTGACATTAAACTTTGGATTGACCAATCAGCAACTAGAACCAGAACTCTTTGTTTTATAAATCTAGAACATAATCTCCAGAAAAGCGCCGCACCAGGTTCAGTGGAATCCATTTACATAACTTTCCCTCAATATCTCCACTGAACAGTGCCATGATGTTTATTAAAGCAATCTCCTTGGAGGATCTGGGTTTGAGTGCCTTCCGCAAGGGCACAATGGTGTTTGCTTCATTCTTGTGGGAATAAAACCAGTAACCTTTCAGTTACCAGCCCAAACTCTGACCACAATATACCACAGCTAGGCTCTCGATTCAATTCAAAATAAAATACAGTCCACATCGGGTGATTTTTCATTCTATGTGAATCATAACCTAACATCTCAGGCTGCCTGCATGTGTTTAAATACTCTAATAACGTCATGCATGAGGATTAAGAGTTTTAATAGACTCCTGCAATGAATCCAGAAGAGCTCTTCTCATGGAAGAGAGATAAAGTGAAGCAAAGAAAGAGTCCATGTGATATCACAGCAGATGTCACACATCTACTGCAAGTGCGTGACCTTTCTGAAGTTGTGCCCGTTGTTTATGCAGTCAGTCCAAAGGGTGACAGATGGGTTCGCACTCTACTCTGTCTCTTAAATTTTATGAGAGGATCTATTAGAATATGTCATCTTCTCCACTCAGTCTTGCCAGTGGAGAGGTTCGGTCATGGTCACAAGGCCCCTATATTCACAGTGTGTTAAGTGAGAGGGATTAGAAGGTTTTCAATGAGAGAGGAAAACAAACTTCTCAGGTTTCACAGAAGGGGGAAATTCACAATCTTTATGAGGAAGGAGACTCATTTTGAATGTAATGAAGACAGTCACAACAGGAGATCATCAATAGGAATGAGTGCATTAACCTTTAGATAGGAAAGAGTGGGGTAAGCTTTGTCACTTTTTACTTAAGTTGTCCTTTAAGCAAGGAGAAAGGTGATAGAGGTCAAACTAATACATCTAATTATATTTCGGGAAGTCTGCTATTAAATGAAATAAAAGAGAAGTAATCTATAAGACAGGGACATTAATTATTTTTTAAACCAGATAGGAAAAGGTTCAACATTCATAAAATGTGAAATAATAATTTAACAACAATTTATAAATTTGAATTTAGGCATCACAAAATACAGTATGAAAAAAAAAAGATTGATTTTTGAGTTATCTACATTGTTATTTGTTTTTAACTTAAAAGAGCATTATATTAGGGCAAATTTAACAAATGAAAAAACAGGAAAAATCGAAAATCAACCAAACAAAATCTCTAATATAGACTGATAACCAATAGGGTACTGATTTATTGCATGTACATGTATATTTTGCATGAAGATACAGGTTATACTATGTAACACGAATGTTTCTGGATTTCACTTTTATGAATCAGAAAATTTTTCATAACAAAATGCAAAAGCTGCTTTCTCTGTGTTCCCACACAGGCCACTAAAGTGGGCTTTAGCATAAACTGGCCAAATTTAGATATGATTTTCTTGGCTTCCAATTTACAGAACAACAGACGTTCAGCTGCTCATGTTGTCAAGCTCCCCAAAAAACACTAGAGTTTTTTTTGCAATGTCACAGTCCAGCAAGTAACACTGAAACGTAGAGGTCTGAACCTAACATCTTCATTTGCCAGTAGGTGATTCCATGGCTGTCTCCAGTCGCCTTCATCAGGCCTTTATGTGTAATGAACCAGAAGGGGACAGAGTTCAGAAGAAGTTCAGCTCACTGCTGATCATGCTTTCCTCACATTCTGGCAACTGCAAACACTCTGAAGGCCCCGTCATTGTAAAAGCCTTCAATCTACTGGTCCAAGCTGGCCTCTTATATAAGCTCTAACCTTTCGCACTGAAGATCAATTCTCTGTCTAAAGGAAAAAGAAATGTGCTGGAGGTTCCTTTGCAAATATATATAGTGGTTTGCCAAGCACATTTAGCCACATTCCGCTGCACTGCAGCAAATTTACCATATCAATTGCATGTTTGACGCAAATAAATAGTGTTCTCCTTTACCTCCATGACCTCAGAGAAAAAAAATTGGCTCTTCTGTTGATTAGAAAGTTTTGTTCCATTGCACTGTGTCTTTTGTATTTTAAGTTTATGTGTTTGACAAACAGCGTCTCAAGGAAAAAAGCTGATATTTAACAGTGCAGTCAACTCTCAAATCAGGGACTAATCCTCTAATATGGTTTATTTCTACCTTGGGCCAAACCCAAAATGCTTACTGATATGCCCTCCTCGAAATCCAGATAATAAAAAAAACTCTTTGTTATAGCAGACCTGTGAAGAAAGGTCTCATCCCCTGATATAAATCTCCATTTGCACTGTGACAGAATGAGTGATCCCTTACATAACTAAACTCTTTAAGTCCACTGAGAATGACAGTCGTGCCTTTGCCAGCAGACAGGAATGTACTTGTTCCGAAACAAAAATGTGCATGTGTGCGTGTAAGACTGCTAAAAGTTAAATAACAGGACAAGCATTTGTACCCCATGGAGGGGAAAAAGCAGTTGTTCACTATTTGATTCTTTCTTATATTTATTAAATCTCCTTAATATGTCTAGCATACTCTTGAATAATTTAATGTCACTTACAACTTGGGTGCAACAAAGGGCCACCTTTCCTCTTATTATTTTTCTTTGTAAACAAATGCACTGTGAAAAAAGGTCCTTAAAGGGGGGGCGGTGAAATGCTCGTTTTCACTCAATCTCCTGTTAATCTTGAATACCTATAGAGTAGTACTGCATCCTTCATAACTCCAAAAAGTCTTTAGTTTTATTATATTTATAAGAGAAAGATAGTCTGTACCGATTTTTCCCGGAAAAACACGAGCGCCTGGAGGCGTGACGTGTGGGCGGAGCTAAAGAATCACGAGCGTGACCCTTTTTCGTTGGGACTGCATTATCCTTAAGAAATAAACGATGTGCAAATCCGACGTCAAACTGGGCCTGGTTTGTAAAACAGGCATCTTCGAAATGCAGGGAACAAACAAAAACACTTTCACAACTCCGTTGATGCTCTGTAAAAATAAACTCTGATCAGTGAATGTCTCTGCTCTGCTATACGGGAGCGTGCGCTCTTCCGGCAGAAGAGCCTTAGCACCCATATAAGGAAATTCTGCTCCATCTAACATCACACAGAGCCATACTCGAAAAAAACTTTCTGAAACTTGGGACAAACCGGAAGAAGTATTTTTGGAACAAACATACAACTTAATTTTTGAAACTTTGTACATGTTTAGCATGGGAATCCAACTCTTTAACAGTGTAAAAAACTCAGTATGCATGAAATAGCATTTCACCCCCCCTTTAATATTAAAAGTTCAAACTCAAGAAGTCAGATTAAATATTATTAGCCATTTAATTTTAATAATGTTCGCAATGCTGTTATCAAAATATATTAACAATAATTCATTTATTTGTTATTAATGAATTTAATAGATAATAGATACATTTGTATATTATATAATAATAATATTGTAATTACATATACACACACTGTATTAAAATTATATTTAATTTAGATCAAACACATAAAAACTATTTAATACTCCTCTGATATGTAATCTGCATCAATTGTAATTCCATTGAAAACCTTATATAACCTATAATTGAATTGTTTAGATAACCCTGAAAAAAAAATACTCAAGTAATAAAACACTTGAAGTATTTTACCTTAAATGAAATAAATGCAGCTGCAGTTGACTTGAAAAAAAAAAAAGTTATGCAATATAAGACTGGACATGGCATCACTAAACAAAGCAGAGATGCTACAGAATGATCAGCATTATGTAAGCATCACTATGGATGTAAAAGAATAAGAAAACCTTAGCATTTTACTGGAAGAAAATACATTATGTATCTTTTTAGAATGGCTTAAGTTCTTCTTTAAGCTTAATTAAACAGGCAAGCTGTTGTCCTGCAAGCGCTTCTGTTGCTATGGACACATGAGAATGTCTTTTTTTCAGTGCTCTTTCTCTGTTAAAGATGACAATGTAAATGTTTCAGAAGGAAAGGGGTGACTAAGCCCTGTAATAATGATTGTAATTAAATTCACTGATTCCAACGATGTAATAAAGTTCTGATACAGAAAACTAAATATAACCTTAAGAGAGACCTGCAATTCTAATCAGCTTCTCACAAGCCTGAGTCACTGCATTATAAGAGCAGTGTTTAAATAATCTTTTATTTAAATGCAGAGCACTTTTGTTTAAAGTCACTGTATTATTTTTGAGGCCACTGCTGTCCTACAGAATCATGTCACTCTCTATAAACTGCTGCTGAATGCTACAGGGAAAAAAATAAACATGCATTATGCTACAAGTGACTGGATACAGTTTTTTTTTTTCTTCTTTTCTTGGTAAAGTTTCATATGTTTCTCAATGTCTTGAAAATAAAATGACAAAGATAGACGACAAATGCATGGGGGACATTCTTTCACAATGCATTGCATAATGTTTAAATAAAAAAAAATCCCCTTTATACACCCTCGGGCCATCTAAGATGTAGATAACATCATCTGAACAGAGTAGCTTAACATTACATCACTTGCTCACTAATGGATCCTCTGCAGTGAATGGGTGCCGTCAGAATGAGAGATCCAACAGTTACAATTAATGTCTTGTGAAGTGTAAAGCTGCATGTTTGTAAGAAACGAATCCATCACGGAGGCATTTTAATTTCAAACCATCGCTTCAGGTTAAAATCAAAAATACATAACACTTCCTCCAGTGTAAAAGTCCATTCCCTGTTGTCCTCTAACATCAAAATAAACTGAAATATTTGTTTAGAACCATTTTAAACCAATTCTGCTTGTAAATGGTGCTTGATCTGTGCAAATTTCTCTCCTGTATCAGATAAGGTGCATTTTTCACAAGAGAAAGCAACATAATGGAATCATTTGAAGTAAAAAAGGTCTTGATGGATTTGTTTATTATGCGTGCCTCACAATATGTTAATTGATGGACTGGAGTCGTGTGGATTATAATGATGTTTTTAATCAGTTGTTTAAACTCTCATTCTGACGGCACCCATTCACTGCAGCGGATCCATTGATGAGCAAGTGATCTGTTCTGGTGAAAAAACAAACTCATCTACATCTAGGATGGCCTGAAAGGGAGTACATTTTCAGCAATTTTTCATTTTTGGGTTAACTATTCATTTAATTCAGTTAACTTTAATTTGGTTATTTTTGAGTATTTAAAAAAAAATGACTTGAGCTTGCAAGATTTTTAATCAGTGCTTTAGGATTTCACTTCTGCCTTTACTATTGCTACAGTTACAATCCTGAGGCTTGTACTCAAGAAACTATGAATTTCCTTCAGCCTTGCCCTCAAATTACTTTAAAAAGGGGAACCGAATCTGGACGCTGGTCTGCATTCCAACGTGAAGACATTTAAAAGATAAGTGCGGAGACATGTGTGATTGGAATTTGATCAGATCACGCCATCCATCTCCTGAGGAAAACAAGCCTGAGCTGTTTGGATCTCACAGTGGTGACTTCCCACCAAGCTATTAGAAACCATTGGTCATGAGAAATCAGCCATTGCAATCTGTAAATAACAGCGTTTGTGTTGCAATTGGAAACCTCATGATGAAACAGTTTTACTCACCAGTAAAGGAGGCTGAAGAACAGCAGAAAAAGGCACACAGACACAGACCATCCACTTGCCTTGACTCCAAACCATTTCAGAATGTCGACTAACGGCTGCATGATGAGACCCGTCACTCTCACCGCTGGCTTTCTGCACACAGACAGGAGACGCTGACCAGTTAAATGCACTTGGAGTTCAATGTATTTGTTATCTACACACTGTAGCATTACAAAATAACACATCAGATCTTAATAAAATCAGATCTTATCAGATATAACATCAATAAAAGGTAATGATATCAATAAAAACACATAAAAAAGGTAATGCTTTTCAATGTTTCAATTTCTTAATATTAGTTAATTACAATAACATAAACTAAAAATAATTAAAAGGATTTTACAGCATTTATTAAGCTTAGTTAATGTTAACATCTCAACATTAGTAGTCGTATCTTGTTATTAAATGGACCTGAGCTAAGGTGACCTATTAATGGACAGCTGTACTTTTATTAAGTAGCGTAAACACAGATACATTCTGTAAATTCTGTAACAAATATATCTCAAATTTTTAATTAACGCTAGTTTTTGCATTATTTGTAAATGAGACCTTATTGTAAGGTATTACCCACTCAAAATATGTAAATTTTACATGCATCCATTAATTTTGGTGCTTGATGAGGGACACAAAATAAAGCCACTCCAAAGACAAACACAAAAAGAAGCACTTAAAATGGGATTTATGTGAAATAAGTTGCTAAAATGCATGGAGCAACATAGTTTATTTTACAGTGGAATTTACAATTTAATAATTAAAAACCTACAACAGAAAAACAACATCAGTGTAACTTTCTTCCCCTACAGGTCAAGATGCAACAAATGTCTGAGTTCTCATCATTGACATTGTGAAGATGCTTTTCCATGTAGGCTAAAAAAAGACAGTATCTCCCACGAGAGCCGTCAACCTGCCAGCCCACCCCGGGTAAACGTAAAGAATGATTACATTCTGTAAATGCTTTAAGTTAATGCTTACATTCTGTTAACTGTTAACAGTGAAGTTTCTAGTCACACTTTAGCACTCATGTTTGCGAAGTGTTTTATGTAACACAGTCAGCTGTCTGTGAGTATAGCTAACATTATATTATCAATAACTGTTGTCTACCTAACCAATTGTCTACAAAAATTCGATTTGGCAGTCAGTGTGTAACCTACATCTGTTCACACTACGTGATCGTGAAACTTCTATGAAATTCAAGTTAAGACTGTTTATAATTTACTGACAACATTGTGGTACAGTTTTACAGATAAAAAATATGAAGAATAAGTTCAATAGTTTCGATGTACTCTCTTAAGTCACCTTCCCCCTATTGTTTTGTAACAGAATCCGTACAACAGCGTTACGTAATAAAATGACCAAGCAGCGCTCGCGCACTCTGCTAATAATAATTGCGTGCTGTTGCTCGAGTAAATCTGGGTTACAGTGTAATGAAATTCGTTTAGACGAACACTGATCAATGATATAAGCAAATCCGCTTACCCCGTGTTTAACAACAACCGCTTGCGATGACACTGATGCGTTCTGGAAAATGTAGTTTTTCATGAGGCTGAAAAACAGAGTTCCCACGCAATGATTTGTGGTAATTGTAGTTCGCAACTGATGGCTCAGGGACCACACACAATAAATTATTTTCATTTATATATTTACTTCACAATAATCAGATCTTAACGGGTTTTTAAAAAATTATTATTATTTTTTTTGACGTCATTAGTTACAAAAACGTTTTACAAAAACGAAAGAAAGCGTGTAACACGAGTGTCTTTCAACTTTAAATTAGGCTATTCTTTATTTTTTATTATTTGTGGCTATTGGCAACACTAAAATATTTTGGTGACGGTTTTATGGCAAAAATACTAAGTATTTTTGACATACCATAATATAAATCTTATCTTGGAAATAAATTGGATACATAAACCATATATTTCCATTAATTTAGTGTATATTAAAGTACCATGATATTAACATATAATACCATCATTATACCATGGTATCATCGCAGTAAGGGAAGCGATAAATGTAAAATCAACAGTATTTTGTCAGAACGAGCTGTTTTCAGAGCCCGATCGAGTAGCTCGTCGTTTGATTCAGAGTCCCTGTTCAACATGATCGACCGCCTCGTCGTTTGATTACAACGCAAAGTCGCTCCGCTCGCTCGCTCGTTTCTCTCATTGCAACTTTTGCAGGCACTCACTCCACAGTCATGATCACCAGCTGAAGCCAAGACCTGCAGTTTGGCTCTTTTTTAGAGCCAAAACACTATCGATACCCGTGGAGTTAAGTTGCAGACATCCTTTTTTCCCTCACGCACCTCGGGCCGATCATCAAATTGAATTTCTGGATGTGATTTTTCATTCTTTTATCATTTTTCGCTCCCTGATGAACTGGGTTAGTAATGCAGGAGACAGCAGCGATTCTGTCCTCGGCTCAAGATGGCAGATTTTTATTGAGTTGTGAACAGTGCTGGCGCTTCATCTTTTGCCATGAATAACAGAAATCCTTGCACCGATGGCCCCTGTATACGAAGGTAAGATCTAGTGCCCTTACGAGGGTGAAATTAATGTCAGACCCGCACATAATTGACTTAACATTATTCACTCTCTCCGCAGAGAGACCGTCGGCTCCCGAGGTTTATTACTTGTCTTAGAGAGGACACATTTGTTAAATCAGTATTATTTATCATATCTTAAATTGATATGATATCATTTCCTAGTTGTTGAATTCTTCCAGGTTTTTTTTATGGATTATGACTGAAAGGTATTAGAAACCGTCAACCACCCTGTTTCATTGTGTAACGCTGTCTCTTCATCTAATGTTTATTCTCATAGCCTATCATTACAAAATATCGCAGTTTTATAATAGATTGCTGTGTGTTCTGCATGCTCATATTATATCACATATAGGATATGGATCTATTTAGCTAATATACGAAACAGAAAGTGGATATGAAGCAAACAGGCAGTATGTATTCAGATAAGGCAGGATTGTTAAATTAGGAGTTACTTCTTGCATTTGCGCTTACTAATTTCTTGTTTCACTATTATGTGACTTCTGTTGATGCTGTACAATGTATGTTGTAATGGTTTGGCGTGATTTTGGCTAACTAATACACTGCAGTGTTATGGTGACTAATCATTGTGCAGGAATGCTTTATGGAGAATGAAAGGGAACATACAGTTTTTACTTTCTTAGCATTTTTTGTTCTCCGTGAGGGGTGAAATTCATCAACAGTTCTCCAGAGAGTCTCCTGACGTCACATAACAGGGTTAGTTCACCCCAAAAGGAATCCTGTTGTCATTTGATTACCTAAACCCCTTTCCTTTTATTAATTTTTTTTTTTTTGGTGGAGATTTTGGACTGAATGTTAGTTACTGACAGCCTTAGTCACTTTCACTTTATGCCATAAAAGACGAAATGAAAGTGAATGATGATTGAGATTGGTATCTTTCCAGCCACACAGGTTTGCAATGACGTGAGGGTGTGTAAATGATGACAGATTTCGGATGAACTATCTCTTTATGGCCGTCTTGAAACCATATGCTACATATTTAGACCGCATACTTGGGCACCACAGGTGCATATGCAGCTTTTCGGGGCACTAGATGTGCCTTCAGTGCTCAAAAATGTAGGTAACTCATTAGGTTTTCAGACACAGCCTTGATTGTGGTTGAGTTTGATTTTAGACTGAGATTGAATCATGTTCTGTTTGGTTTTAATTCATAATTTGGACAAAGACGAAGCATTTCACGTCCCCCGAAAAACGTCTGTGATGCCATGCCACCCTCATATTGCATTTACCTTTTTCAAAATTTTCAGTATTTTTGATTGATTACCCATGCTCCCTCTGCTGGTGATAGCAACTTGCACCCTTTTTTTAATTCAGTGTTTTTAAGATTCTTTTTTAATGTTTGCCTCTTATAAACTACCAACCAAAAGCAAGTGGGAATCATGCAAACTTTTATACTCTTAGTTAATTAGATGATTTTACTTAACACGTGCATGGATTCTGCAGATTGATGGGTGCTAGATAGATTCATCTTGTGGCACTGTAAATTTTGAAGACCCTTAAGGGTAACCTTATGGGACATCTGAAGACCCTTGAGACTTGGTTTAGCCCTCAGAGGTATGCTCTGGCTGTTCTTTTGCTCTGCGTCTCCTATGGGAACGTTGACCGGGATCCCAAACAAAACCAAGTGAGCTTATTTAAGAAACAATATGCGGGACTAATTGTTTGCTCAAACAGTGATGCTCATAAGGTGTTAAGAGAGATTTTTCATTTGGAAGTGGTTAATGAAGTAGAGATAACATTGTTTTGGTTGTTTCTCTATCTTTGCTCTTGCTTATTATAGATGCGTGCGCTCAGAATGGAAATGTAGGGCAGCATCACACATTGCCTTAACTGTCTAAATGTCTTGTGTGATATTTATGAATGTAATTATGCCGTTTTTACGCCTCCGATGGCTGGTTATGCAGAAATGTCATTCTTCTGCTGTTTATCTCTCTTTGTTTCACTTGCAGAGTTGTTTTCTTTGAGTTACAAAAGCTTGAAATTCTATTGTATCATTACCTTACGAATGCATAATAATTAGTTCATTTGGTGCTTTTTGTGGTTTGAGCAGCCAGTGCAATGTAATGCCAGTCTGTGAGTGTATGTGAACACGCATTAAAACTAGATTAAATGTCTGGTCACGCTTGTTTAGCATTTATTTACGGACTCCTCTGCTCATCTCATGGCTGTCAGATGCATGTATTGAATTTGTGTCACTAAGGCACATGCGTGCTGTGTTGAGCTCTTTTCAAAAGCAGGAGTAAAGGACCTTTCAGTTTGTGAATAAATATCTGTTGCTGCTCCAGTTTAGGGTACAGACTGTCCGTGGAGACATTTGTAATGCCAGTCTATAGTGAGAGCTCTTTGTTGATGCACTGATGTGTCTTTGTGGAGCGCTGTGGTGCAGGCCCAACGCTCTGGCTCAATCCCATACGGAAGAGGAATCTGGGGCCAGAGGAGCCTTGGCTCCTGGCCTCGTAACCCACACTGACATGTTGATAAATGTCTGATGTGAGGACCAGGACAACCTGACTCTACGGCAGAAGGAAGAAAAAGTTTAGCTTTGGAATTCTGAAACTGGAAAGACACCTCGGGTCAGACCTGGGTCTTTCTGATTATTGTTTTTATTTCTTTATATTTAGGGGTCATGTGTAGTGATTATTAATATTATTTGCAGCATGCTTGAGCTTTAAAGGAATAGTTCAATGAAAATTCTCTTATTATTTATTCAAACTCATGCTGTTGCAAAACTTTATTTTTTCTTGCTGGGATGTTAAAAGAAATGTTTCACAGAATTTTCAAGCTCCTCTTGGATGCATTTAAGGATGCATTTAATTGATAAAAAAACAGCAAAGAAAAAAATTACATTTTAAATATTATTTTGTACTTCTATTCATTAAAACATAATGAAAAAGCAATAATAAGCAATAATTAGCAATAATAAATAAAAGTAGCAAAAAAGTAGTATGACCATATGACCAATCTTTTAAAGAAGCAGTTTAATGGTTGAAGCCATATAATTAGGTGTTCTTTGACCTGTAGATGATCTCTGCCAACTGTTTTTGCTTTTCAGACCTTTGGAAACTTTCTTGGTTCCCTTGAGTCTTAGTTCAGGTCACCATCTCTGCTTGATGACCGCCCACATCATAAATTTCATAAAGCAACTGTTCCAACATGTCTTTCTGTTTTGGTGTGTTTGATAGATCGTCCTTAACTGATCTTAACCCATGCCTAAGGTCCAGAGTCATTGCCAGTTGAGAATTGCAGGAAAATCTATACGTTTGGAGGTCATTACCCCTGAGTGAGTTTACATTGTTGCGCTCCTCGATCAAGAGGAAGTGCTTCTTTGCGAGGACACCGAAGCATTGTGAAACCGGTATCTGTTTGGCAGATGGACAAATGCCTGGTTCTCATAGCCTTCCACGTTTGAAAACCACAATGGCTGACCAAGCCATCGGTCACTCTGGAAATAGTGTTTTCCAGCGCATTATCCTCACAGGACTTTTTGCCTCACCGTGGGTCAATGAATGGACCGCAGTCTTACTGAATGTGATTATGCTGTCCACATCTTGTGCTCCTTTGAAGCCTGAGGGACATTTGAGCTCTCAGAACCTCGGTGGGGAAATGACTCACAGGTGTGCTGTGGTGCCCAAGGGAGCAGAATTGTGGGATATGGGGGTTGGTTAGTTAATGGGGTCTGCCCTACTGACAGAAACCAAAAATGTAGGGGGAAGTGTACCAATTTTGCATGTTTGGATTGAAACGGAAATGTACAATATGAATGCATTGATGTATACACTTGAATGTCTGTCTGATTTTAGAAAAGTGCTAATCTTTATATGTTTGGATGGTACCACCGCTAGTGAACCAGTGCAGTATTCCAAACACAATCTCATAATGTGTCTCTTATTATCAATAAATGACTGTCTGAGAAAAACACTGTTAATGGCAAACTTATTTATAAATTACATCCAGATAGGAGTTATAAAAGTAAAGTCATTTGCATGTTGTGTATGGCTATATTCATCTCCAAAGCTCCATAAGTATGAAACATACTGGATGTTTGGGAACCGCATGTTTTTCTCAACTGATTTATGTGGGTGCTCGTCACTGTGATGCTGACCTCTAGAAGTCTCACAGAATGAAAGTGTCAAATTAAGTAAATGGTGTTAAATGTGATGACTTTAAATATTTCATTCGTCTCTTTTATTGTGAATAGAATAAAAACAAACTCTGAATCCTATAAATTCAATGTCCTATAAACCTGAGAAGATTCGTAAACCTCTGCATGTCTCTGGCGTTGTTCATTTGTTGGAGCAGAGGATTTAAGAAAAAATACAGAATTTTGAATTGGGCTTCAATATATATTTTAACTGTAATTTTTAATATGGTTAGTGAATATTAAACCATAATACTAATATCATAACCATTCTTCATTCTCCTCTATATATGTGTTGTCTTAGTATTATTAATATTTCATAATTAGCTGTGTGCATGCTGACTTGTGTAATAATTCTTTAATGTATCTCCCAGTTTAAATGACTAATTTGCAGTTGTCTATGAAAGTTTTGGAATGATGACCGCTTTAAGGTTTCAGGGAGAGACATGCCAGCGATGTTAGCCTCATGCGAGATACGCCGGGGTAGGTGAGTTCAGCATTGAGTCGCGGCCATGCGGAAACACAGAAGGATCCAGGTGCAAGCCTCCCTGTTTGTTCCGTGGTGCGGGCGTCAGATATGATGCAGCACCAAGGGCATTTTCAGACAATGCTTGGGTGTCATACCTTTCTACACCCACACTTATCCCGAAGCACTGATGCATTCACTGATGCATGGCCTGTTTACACGGTAAACAAAAGGTTTGCATTTAGTTGCCAGGCTGTGTCAACATGGTCACTTAGTGAGGTAAATAAGCAGCAATGAAAATGCAAAGGGAAACCAGTGGATATGACAAGGTATCAAGTCAATTTTGTTTCAGAATGTCTCAAATGGGCCTGTTTTGCATCATTTTGCCAGGTCTGGTGGATGTCCTTTTTTTATTTTTCTTAAAGGGTGGGAGTCCAACTAGCATGTTTCCTTTGATCAGATATGAGAGGATCAGTTCACGCTGGGTTCTCTCCCAGCTTCATTCTTCCACCAACAAAGGTAAATGAAAGGGGGGCTTTTTTCACAGCCACTGGATTTGCAGGGCTGTAATCACACGGCAATTACTCCTTCATGAAGGGCACCATTCATTTTGCCTTTACACCTATGGTTACTGGGCCCAGGGATCTTATCACCAGCCCCTGATTGATGGAATTCAGCTGCTTTTGTGCAATGCAGTTATGCTTATGCGTATATATCTCAGGGGATCAGTTATGAATTTTAGCTAAATCCACAGCATTGAGTGGTTGATGGCATGGGTATCTTTGGTTTTTAGCCAGCTTAATTAACTTGAGCTGTTCATACTCTGAATCATTTGGAGTAGTAACAGTTTTCACTCAGAAATTGCTAGCATATTTCTTAAGCGATTGGCATATGGCAAGTTAGCATAGGTTTTGTACTTCTTTTGGAACTGATCGATGGTACTCCTCATTGGTCTGAGCTTATGCACCTCAGTTTTTGCACTTAAAAATTGAGGTGCAAACTGCAAATACAAAATCTGTGCTAATTGTAAGAAAACAAGTTATAAGAAAAGTTTTTTTAGGCCGGTCAATTTTTGCCCTGGGAACACCAGAAGTGTAACATGGTGGGAAAAAAGTATCCCATCAAAATTATTGATTGATAGTTGTGAGCAAACTCAGCAGGTTGTAATCCAATGTGGTAAGATTAACTAGCATTTTTTTTTTCCTGGGCAAAAATGACCAGAAAACCAGAAATATTACACTCTTTTAAAATTCTTTTGGACTCCAATGATCTGTTTTATTTATAACTTTTGAGAAATCATTTTTATGGTCTACTTGGAGATAAAACATGGTCTAATGTGCTGATTTCTCTAATGTAGGTTACTGTGTATGAGCATAGTACATGGATGAACCGAGGGTTAGATTGGCCTACAATGCATTCATTGGTCTTTCAGCATGCTCTCCCCCTCCATGTTCTGCCCATGCCATGCCAGCCTGCTGAAAGCACATTGTCCATGCCCTATATAATCCTATTGTTGTCGAGAAACCCCCATGACTTGGGCCATTTGGCATGGCTAGGCCCGGCCTGTTTTATTGGGGTTAATGTAGTCTAAACATGATGTGACAGACAGATTAGCTTTGCCCACAGATATCTTATAGTTAGAAACCAACATAAATGAATACAGTAGTATAAAACGCCCATTTTTCATTGGTTGCATTTACTTTTATTCATTAGGGTTAGTATAGATCAGGGTTCCTCAAATGTTGCCCTGATAATCCAATGCTTTAGCTCAAACCATGATCAAAGTCACCTGCCTGTGATTTTTCTAATGATCCCAAAGACAATGATTGGCATTGATTAACATGCTCAGGTGTGTTTGTTTAGGGTTGGAGCTAAACTCTGCAGGAAAGTGGATCTTGAGGTCTAGATTTGAGGATCCCTGGAAAAGATCATCGCCCGCTCTTCAGAGCACACACAGAGAGTGATTTGTAGTGTAAAAATGAATGGAAGTCATTTATTATAAATAATGTTTGGTGAGTTTAACATTATGCAAATGGGCATAATGGGGCAGCTACCAATGGGAGTGCAGACAGTAAAGCTTACATGATCAGCCTACTTGACTCCACCATGTTTTATTTTTGATTATTTTTTATTTTAATTTATATTTTTTACATTTATTATTATTTGTTTTCAATAATTTATGTAAATAATTTAAGTACCTGTTAATATTCATTAAATACCTTTTTTTATTGCTAGGACTTTTCATAACAGTTTTTAAAAGGAATTTTTGCACTGCACATAATAATGTGTACATTTACATTTAAATTGTATGTATTAAATTTAAAATTAAATTAAAAATTATATTTAAAAAATTAAAATTAAATGTATGCATTTAGCAGACGCTTTTATCCAAAGCGACTTAGGTCGGGTTCACACCGCAATATTTATATGTATGTGTGTATCTATCTCTATATATATACTGTATATATGTATATATAGAGCGAGAGAGAGAGATAGAGAGCGAGAGAGAGAAATATGGAGGCAAAGTTTTCTTTTCTTTTTTTATAACCAAATATGAACTCATGTCCCAGTCACATAGAAGAACAGCCCTGAGAGAATTATTGTCAATAAGTCTCTTAATAATGGTCACTTCCCACCATCTCATTTTCATGTTTTATGCCTCATGTTCTGAAAGTGGCAGACAGTGCTGCAGGGAAAACTCTCCACACACACACACACACACACACACACACACACACACACACTCTCACACAGAGTCATTGTGGGGTTTGGCCGCCCAGCCCGACTGTAAGCTCTTCACAGATGGCTGCAGGTAGCGTGACACGTTTGGCTGATAACCAAAGGACTTCAAAGCCCCAGACAGCTAGACCAGAGCTGAGAGAGTCTGCCCCACTTATTGATGTGCGCCTGGAGGAGAGAGAAAGGGACACTGGCGCCCCGACAGACCAGAGCGCACTTAAGAGCCGGAGAAGAGCGGCCCCATTGCCCCTTAATGAGCTCTGCTCGAAAACCCATCATGCTCACACTCAGGTCCTCTTTGTCAAAAATATTTGATCAGTTAACCGTAGACTCTAGTTAACCAAGCAAAACTCTGATTAGCAACTTTTTAAAACTAATTTGGACTTTTAAGTCACTTTTTTTTTCTAGTTTATTCTCTTTAATCTGAAGTTTTCTTTGAATCTGAGGCACTGTGAAGGTTGTTCGGGACAGTCTTAGAAGATAGTTCACCCAGAAATGAAAATTCTGTCATCATCTACTCAGATTCACGTCGTTCCGAACCTGTATGATTTAATTTTTTTTCTTGTGCAACACAAAAGAAGACTAAAAAAAATTGTCTCTATTTGTCCATGCGGTGAAAGTCAATGGTCCAAAAGTCTGTTGGGAAAACAGTTGAAACATTTGTCTCTCTTTTTCTCTCTCTTTTGGCATTTCACAATGTGTTTTTTGGCCTTTTCTTTTTAAATGCGGTACATATTTTATAGTGTCATACAATAACATTTTAGTTGATTAGAAACCAAATATTGAGATTTATTTATTCAGTTCATATGATATAATAATTTTGTTCAAAAGTTAGGTCCAGTAAGATTTCATTAATATTTTTCTAAAAAGTCTCATTCTTATCAAGGCAGTATTTATTTGTTCAAATTCCCTTTATATTTTAGAATGTAATTTATTCCTGTGATTTGTTTTTATTATCAATGTTGAAAACAGTTGTTCTGCTTGATATTCTGTGGAAACCATAACATTCTTTGATAAATATAAATATATTACATTCTTTGATAAACAAGTTCAAAAGAGCAGAGTTTGTTTTTGTAATTTTATAGATATATTAACATTCACTTTTGATCAATTTAATATATCCTAGCTAAATAAAATATTTTCTTTCAAAAACTTGTATAAATATTTAACAAATCATAATCTTAAAAAAAAATTCCTAATGTCACAATTTGTTAATATTTTGCCTTGGTGTTTTTTTCCCCCCTGTCATATTTCTCTCAACAAAATTGTTTAATTACAGTTCACGTATTGACGTAATCAGAGAAGCCAGTTATTTTGTTAGATGGAGAAAATGAAAGATGCACTTTGGGCCACTGGTGTGTGACGTAGGCTTTGGATTTCACTGTATACACTCTCTCTGAACTGACCTGTTGTTAACACACAACTCCAGATAACGGCAGAGAGCGAAAGGGAGGCTGATGATGGATGCAGTATCCTTCATCCTATCCATCCTCTCCTCTGCTAGGGTGCATCTAGCATGGCCGATTTCTTGGAGGTTAATAATTGAAAGAGTGCTGGTGGGTTGTTGGCAGGGTGTATCTGTGCGTAGGCTGTAACCTTTGTGTGTGTGAGACACCCACCCCTCTTTCAAGATCTGTGGCACATGTGGGCCTGCCCTCCTCTCTGTGTATCCCATGACCCGGTCAGGGCTGCTCGACGCTCCCAGAGCCTAAAAAATCTCGGTCTCCTTCCTCGCTCCATCTCCAGGAAAGGCCAAGTGCCGACCTTTTGCTATGAAAGCATGGCCTTTGCAGTTTCTCGGATTGTTGTTTCACCTCGCAAACTTTATGACTGTGAACAAGACATAACAAGAGCATGAGGGAGAACAGGACGATGGAAGCTGATACATCTGGGTGGATACTGAGCGTCAACACTGGGACTCGTTCCCTCGTGGGCTCCGGATCCTGTTTATTTTAGGCTGGACACCCTCTTTCATGTGTCTTGAAAGTCCGTGTTGCCTTTGGTCTCACGGTCTGGCTGACTGATTAGAGGCTTCTCTCTTTGATGGGTACGACAGCAGAATGTCTCAATCCCTGAATCCCTTCGGGATGGTGCTGCGGGGACGTTATAACCTCGAACTCGGCTCAGAGACAAGTCCCGTCAATAATGTATATGTTCCCTTTCTACTTTCAGTAAGAATGTGAGTCACATGTTGTGGTGTGTGTATATAACAGTGAGTTCCTGTCATGTTTAAAGAGACCTTAAGGGGCCAGAGCACTTATAATTCAGCCTTGAAACTGGATAAAAAAAGACAAGAAAAGAGTGAGCTACAGTGTGTATATATATATATATATATATATATATATATATATATATATATATATATATATATATATATATATATTAGGGGTGTAACGGTACGAAAAAATCACGGTTCGGTACGTACCTTGGTTTTAAAGTCACGGTTCGGTTCATTTTTGGTACAGTAAGGGAAAGAAATGCAAACATTAAACTGTAGGTTGTTTATTACTATACACTTTTTTTAAAATACTTTTTAATAATATATATATATATATATATAAAATAAAAAAAGAGTAAGAAATAAAATACTGCTGCAAAGTTCTCCACTAAATAAAATACTTTCAGTCTCAAACCAATATCATATAATAAAATATAATGAAAAATATAAATAAATAACTATGATTACAGTGCAGCATTACAAAATATTGCATTCGGTACACACATGCACCGTACCGAAAGCCCTGTAACGAAACGGTCCGGTACGAATACACGTACCGTTTTATATATATATATATATATATATATATATATATATATATATATATATATATATATATATATATATATATATATATATATATATATATATTAAAATTGTGATAAAATATTTTAAATATATAAATATATATTATTTATTTCATATTTTTCATATTTTTTGTGTTTTTAGCTTTAGTCATTTTAGTACATTTGTAATTTCTGTAAGTTTTTGATCTAATATTTATATTTTATTTATTGCTACTTAATTTAATTTGCCAAAAGATTAGTTAGCAATAACAACACGGCCATCAGCTTATTAGTATTTTATTATATGGGAACAAAATCACCACGAGCAGCCTGTTAAAAATCTTCTCCTTTTGTGTCCTGCACAAGAAAGAAAGTCACAGGTTTGGAAAGACATGAGAGTGAGTAAAGGATGACAGAATGTTCTTTTTTGGGTGAACTGTTTCTTTAAGGTGTGTGTTGTTATGAGGGGCAGATTGGCTCGGTGGCCTGAAATGTCTCATGTGGCTGACACACACACACACACACACACAATAGTCTCATGCTGAAGAGAAAGCAGGGAACGGCTGGGTTGAATGCTTATCACAATCAGACACATGGACAGTGTAGATGTCTATGCATGTTTGTCAGACCTTTGCTGCTGTCCGCCAGCCAGCCAGTGCTCAAAAACAAGCATGTTTGGAAACCGCTCTATGGCTTGCCATTGGGTTCCATGAAGACCTGATCATGTCTGACTGGTTCCTTAGCACGTCAGTATGATCTGATCCCAAGAGACACCCCTGCTTATATATGTGTGTTAATGTTTGTTTGGTAATGTGCATCTCAGAAGGGTATACGTCAGCATGTGTTTGTCCGAGCATGAGCCATCATAGATATACGTATTATTATAATGGATTCCGCAGCACTGCAGGGCCTCCCAAATAATGTATGCAAACATTACATGTGTGTTCTGTCTTGGGTGTCTGTGTCATTTTTTATCCCTTATTTATTTTCCCCAATGAAATATGGGTTTCCTAGTCAACTGATTGGCCTTAAGGAGCATAACCTTTAAGTTTTAAAAGCTTTCCGTCCATCATCTTTCCAAACCACTTATCCTCTGTAGGGCTGTATGAAGTTGATATTGTACTTATGTACTTACAAACTTGTATGTGTGCTAGAACAATTGATGCATGACTTTTTTCTGAATGCTAATGAAATCATGTTGAATGGTTTTCCCATGGTTAGTGGTGATTGGTCAGCTGGCTTTGTGTGTTGTTAGTGACCGTTACCATAATGAAGTTTTAAATTAGAGAAGTTTTAGTCTTAAATGTCTAAAAGCTATCTTCACCAGGTCACAACCCTTCTCAGTGGTGATTCCTCATAGGTGACTACTTAACAGATTTATAGTTTGTAAAAAATAATAATGATAATAATAAAATAATAATATTAATAATAAAATTATATTTAAACATTTTTTTGGATTATTTGGTAAAAGTGCAATAATTAATTTGACTGATTTTAATACTTGTAATGCTTCTTAATAACAGGGAAATTACAGCAAAAGTAACCTTATTATACTCTTAAAAATGAATGATAAAGTAATTAAGAGATGCTTAAAAAAAAAAAACTATGATTTATGTGTTAACTGGAATAATTAAATCAAAACGTTCCCATATGTATCTGTATTTATTCGGGTCTTTTGACGATAATTAAAGAAAAACATGTAAAAGCCATTAAAAATTCTATAGCTTTTATAATTTAATTTGTTTTCATATAAAGGTCATAAAGGAAACAAAAAATTACAGTAAATGTATAAACTCATACATCATCTTATATACAAAACCAATTAATTGGCCTAGACACATTCTGATGGAGTCACAGATTACATTATTTTTAAACTTGTTGTGCTCTGTGTGTGTGTGTGCGTGTGTGTGTGTGTGTGTGTGTGTGTGTGTACGTGTTCCTGTTTGTTCTTTTGTTCTGTCCAGGCCTTTAATTTCATTCTTGCCTCCCCAGAAAATGTCAGCCCATTCAGTAATCAGATTACTCATAGTTTCTGGTTTTTGCCGAAGTATTAATATGTTGTATATGTTATTTACTTATCGCTGCCGTCAGTGGCTGGCAGGACTCCAGGCTTTTGTTTATGGAGCTCTCAGCACTGCTAGTCTACAGATCAGAATATCATCTGTGACTCAAAGTCAACATAAACCGTTCACAAGCCATTGAACGTCTATAACATGATGTTTGATGAATGAAAAAAGACGCAGAACAGGACTTGACTTCGTTCATCAAGAATTGATCCGATTGTATCCATGACGTGATTTGAATAGTGGGGTTGAAAAAAATAACTTTACCTGTTGAAAATGAAAGTTGTAAGTTATTTTGATGAAAAATAGAATGGACCTGAAAGTGTATTTTGTTATTATGTAATCTTGTTTTCTATGATATGATCCCTTAGTTTTAGTCCCTGTTTGTGTTATAGGGTTATAGTGGTCGACCACACACACACACACACACACACACACACATGCTCTTTCTCTCTGATATATTGTGATATATTTTCAGGAAGAAGAGCTGGCCTGTGAGTACTTTGGCATATTAGCCGCGTCTGTTTATCTGGTATTCTCCAGAATTGTCATTTGTGTAAAGATTATACTTGACGGAAAACACAGCGAATGACAGATGTCCAGAATTCCAGAGAATCACACGGTGTTAAAATGACGCTAAAGAAGTATGGCACTACTTTTTGTTTAAGGAACACACAATGCTAATGCAATTGACTTTGATAACACTAGAATTCAAATTATGCTTTTGTTAATTTTGAGGCCGCTTTTAACTTGTGGTTTGGAACAGTTGTTTTGTCGGGGTAGAGACTCACTTTAGTCATTGGGGCGCCACGTTTATCCGTGCTCTGAGCGCCACAACTGCAGGATGTGCTCTGCATGTGTGTGTGTGTGTGTGTGTTGTCTGCACTCGGTGTGTGAATCTTGTTTCATCTGTGCCTGGCTTGGCTCTGTGGTTAGACTCTGGCATGTTGCTCAGGTCTCGTTCTTTTGATGTTCCAACAGTGCAGCAGAAACCTGCAAAGCATACTTTCACAAGTCCCCCGGCACACATACACACCGCGACAGACAATGAAATGGCTCATGGTTTGTTATTTTGACTCCGAGATTCCAATCAAAAGAAAAGAAAACAAACCTTTAATCAACATAATTAAAGCGTGATAAATTGTCCTTGGCAGTGTTTTATTAGTGGCGCTGGAGAATGCTAGTAGGAGGCTGCAGGGGTGTATCGATATTGTGTTACTGTAATGGTCTGATAACAGGGCTGTACATGTTGCTTCTTATCGGGTGCTTGTCTTTAAACAGCCGGCGTCTTCGTTTTAATGCTCTCGAAGTGGAGACAGGGTTAGGCAGCTGGTCCTGAAGCATTAAAGTGGCTGTACTGTGAGCTCTTTATGACACTTTACAAAGGGCATTATTTTGAGTCTTCATTATTATGGTTGTACTATCGTTGATTATTATATTTTTATACTATTTGTTCTATATTATTATAACTATATTATTATTATTATTATTATTATTATTATCATTATATATGTAATTATTTGTAATTACATTTATTGTATTTTTAAAATATTTATTATTATTGGTTATTTATTATGTATAATGTTTTTACAAACTGTTATGTTTCTGACAGTGGTTAGTAGTAGTATTTAAGCGGTAGTTTTTATTTTGTTTTGTTGATAGTTTTATTTTTAATATTATTTTATTTTTGTTTTTACCAACTGATGAAGCTGACTGTTTACTTTTATTACTATCAAAAGTGGTAGTATTAATGCTGTTTTTTTTATTTATTACTCTATTTTTATTCTTATTAATATTTTTTCTAACTGTTATGTTTTACTGAATTTGGTAGTAGTATTAGTAGTAGTATTGATATTTTTTTATCTATTATTAACATTTTATTATATTTATTTATAATTGTATTTATTATATTTTTTAACTGTTTTGTTTAACATACTATTGGTAATAGTAGTTACTGACTAAATTATATTCTACATCTATGGATTAAACTTGTTCTAAGTCAAGTCACCTTTATTTATATAGCGCTTTAAACAAAAAGGATTGCGTCAAAGCAGCTGAACATCATTCATTAGGAAAACAGTGTCTCAATGCAAAATGATAGTTAAAGGCAGTTCATCATTGAATTCAGTGATGTCATCTCTGTTCAGTTTAAATAGTCTCTGTGCATTTATTTGCAAACAAGTCAACGATATCGCTGTAGATGAAGTGACCCCAACTAAGCAAGCCAGAGGCGACAGCGGCAAGGAACCGAAACTCCATCGGTGACAGAATGGAGAAAAAAACCTTGGGAGAAACCAGGCTCAGTTGGGGGGCCAGTTCTCCTCTGACCAGACCAAACCAGTAGTTCAATTCCAGACTGCAGCAAACTCAGATTGTAAAGAAGAATCATCTGTTTCCTGTGGTCTTGTCCTGGTGGTCGTCTAAGACAAGGTCTTTACAGGGGATCTGTATCTGGGGCTCTAGTTGTCCTGGTCTTTTGGTCTTGTCCTGGTCCTGGTCTTGTCCTGGCCGCTGTCTTTCAGGGCTATAGAGGTCCTTAGGTGATGAAACACCATCTGGTCTGGATATATACTGGATCCGGGTGGAACAGATCTTTAACAAAAGAACTATTCAAATCATAAGGGTTCCCTGAACACACTTGGTAAACGCAGTTATCTCACACACTCACATGACGCTCTCTCCATATGTCATCTATAGCCCCTTCTAAACATATGGCTTCCTCTATTCTCACATGGTCTTGATAAGCAGTCACTAACAGGCTGGTTGAAGAGATCAGAAAGCCTGTGTATGACAGTGTGTGTTGTTTGTCTTTCTCTGAGGACGTAAGAACATGTCAATGGCTTTAGTTGCTCTCAGCCTCAGCTGCTCAGTCCGCTCTGCTCACTAACACCTCACTAAATATCACACAAGCACCCCACTAATGGGTCACGTTAGGGCAGACTATGCACATGTGTGGCCAGGTTACCGCTTCATTCTGTGCCATCTCATCCAAAGGGATCTCTATGGAAGCTTGCATCCACCACAGGATAAAAAAAAATTGCAAATGCGACTTTTTGTCTAGAAATTCTGAGTTTATATATCTCAGAATTCAGAGTTTTGAATAAAGAGAATTTTCAAAGTTTGAATATGTCCTACAATTCTTAGCTTAAATTTAGCATTACAGAGTTTATATCTTGCAATTCTGTCAAAAAAAAGTTAGAATTGGAAAAACTGAATTACGAGATAAGGAAAAATTGCAGCATAGAAAGGAGAAAGAATTGTGAGAAAGAGTTTATATTTGAATTTTGAGTTTGTTTCGCAATTCAAACTTTTTTTTCTCAGAATTGTGGGATTTAAACTCAGATTTGTGAGATGGGAGTTTAGGATTGTAAGAAAATCGGAATACTGAGGTTTTGTGAGTTTTATTTATACACTGTGACTTTTTAACTGAAAACAAACTGTTTAATTGTGATTTTTTTATTTATTGTTATTATTATTTTTTACCTTTTATAGTCTTAATTGTGAGAGAGTCAGAATTCTGAGTTTAAATCTTGCAAGTCAGAATTGGCAGAGGAAAAGTCACAATTATTATTATTATTATTAGTTTTTTTATGTATTCCATGGGAGAAACAGTCTTCCATAGATCTCTTTTGAAACTCTACTGGAGACATATCTCAGTAAAAATCTTGGAAGCATAAAATGGCAAAAAGTCTCAAGTTGCTTTCAGTTTAGTCTCAGTGCTGTCTTTGAGAGATCAGAATTTCAGAAATCTGATTTTGTTTCCAAATGGTTGGGTTTTTGTCAGGTGTAAGTGAGCAGCACCCGTTCGCATGCACACATGCATGTGATTCACGATCACCGTGATAACTCTAAGTGGTAATGCTTTATTTATGTTGTGTTCGTGTGCGTCTGTAGCTGCCTCTCTGTTTCGTTCCATATATAGGTTTGGATGTGATTGCTAAATGAGGGCTGGGTGGTCAGTATCCTGCAGCATCTTCTGTTTGTGTGAGTGTCTCTCTGTCTCTGGCTCTCTCTGGAGGTCTTGTGGTTTGAGGAGACCAGTGAGCTCCACATGCACACCAGTGAACACATCCAGGCTGAAATAAACAGTCTAAGAAATGCTGCTGTGAGCCGTGCATCTTGTTTCCTGCTGGCACTCTTCTTATCTTCACGCACTGCACGAAATGTGTGCTCCCAGCCTTTCCGAGCTCTCTAAAGTGCGCTGGCCCTGCTCTGCTCTACCCTGCCATGAATAGAGACAATAGCCAGAGGTTTCCTGCTCTCCCTCTCTGTGAAAGGCTGAGGCTGAGAGAGAAGGGGGTGGATGCTAGTTTGATTTGGGGGTAAGGAGATATTTTTATTTATTTATTATTTATTTTATTATTATATCAATTTAAAATACAATTTAAAATGTTATAAATTTTTTTTAATTAATAATGAATTACTTTAATTCATTCATTTTATTAATATAAATTTGTATACAGTTTATTTTTAAATTAATACTAAATTATGATTAATAAAAATTACATTCATATTTAAATTAAATGATTAACAATTATATTATAAAAAAATTAATAATAACTTAAAATTCAATAGTTAATTTTAATTGAATATTCATTTACTGAAATCTAGATATTTAACTGTGTCTTGTAACTTGTCACAACATTAAAACTTTTTTAATTGATGTTTAATTTTTTTTTATTAATGCAATTAACAGAAATGTGTGTATATATATATATATATATATATATATATACTTAAGTTAATTTTAACACTTCAACTTATTTTAATTCATTCCATAATTTGTCAGTTTAATTTGAGAAAATAATGAAATGAAAATCATTTATAATAGTTTTAGTAATAACATCCCTGAAAAATACAGAACTGGTGAGAATTAAAAATTCAGAATAGAAACCTGGGGTTGGACTCTTTTGACTCGTGCAAGTAAGTAGTCACCTAACAACCGCCCATAACCCCCTAGAAACTGCATAACAAACATGCTAAAACCACTCAGAACACCCTGATAACCATTACTTACTCTTTATGTTTTGCTTTTTTTTTGTATTATTTCATGCTAATGAAGTAAAACTGCATGTGATTGAGTGTAAAATTATTTGCAATGATAGAAAATCAAACACACACACACAAGGTCTAAGGAAAGGAGAGCAAAAGAAGAAGTGATGTGCAGGGGGAGGTCAGCATTGTTTGATTGCGGGAGATGGCAGAAGGGATGGAGTGCCATAATAAATGTAGGATTGGAGAGTTGGAAAAGATCAGTCCAGACCTGGTGAAACAAGATACCAGGAGAGCTAATTAATGACTAGATCTCACAGAGTGGCAGGTAGTAAAGAATTTGAAAGGACGAAACAATATACATGTTTTTATTTTATTTTTTGAAGGGACACAAGGAATGGGGAAAATCGCATTGGTTTCCTTGTGCTTCCTCCCCCCGATGGTACGCTACAGTGGGCATCGCTCGGAGCCACGGGGGATAATGCTTTGTCTAGACAAGCGGAGGTCAATTCATTAACCACTGAATTCTACCCTGGACAATTTTTCCAAATGTCTCTGTCTTGGATCACATAGAGGAGACAAAGCAAACCTATGTAGGACACAGTCCTTTGTTTGCTTTTAACCCTTTAGCCTGCGAGGAGCCAGATATATAAGTATTATAAATCTTTTTTTCCACTTCATATTTCCTTTTACTTTCTCCATATAAGAGTAAACAAGCTTAAAGTTTGGACTGATGCCTGTATTTAAACTCCTCATTCCTCATCCTCATTCTTTAAAAAAAGTAGATAAACTAACAAAAATGGAGTAACAGTTCATCCTGTAATAGACTGAACATTAGCATTTCAACATGTTGCTTGTCTAAGGGCAGATGAATAGCTCTTTGGTATGCTCTGTGGCAGTGCATTAAACCGACCCGCTCTGTAAGAGGTATGCTGAAAGCTGGCTGGCACTTTGAAAAGCATTCCAGCATTGTAAATATGAAACAATGGAGCAGACTGGTTGCATTCTCTCTGCAGAGTTCAGAAATTCAAGTAAACGTCACCCGTTGAGTTTGTGTCAGGTTTTTCTATGATATCAGAACATAAACCTCGTTCTCGGGGTGGTAGTAGACTGTAGGCTGTAAACGCTTGGACCGCTCTCTCACAGTGAACGGCTGCAGAGTTCCTGAGGTTGAATGGGAATGAATGCATTTTTGTTTGAAGATAACATTCTGACCATTTGAACTCTCATTAAATTGAATTACAGCAGAGTGAGTTTGGTTAACAGCATGTATCGGTTCATAACAGGATTGTGCAAAATTCAGAACTGAAGAATTGGCTCCCTTTCAGTTATTGAAAATAAACTAAATGCAAACTAATATTTTTGATATGTTTGTTTGTCTGTCATTTGATCTATCTGTCCTTCTGTCTATCATTCTATTGTTCTTTCTATCATTCTGTCAATAATAATAGTTGTCTTCCATTCTATTGTTCCATCTATAATTCTTTTCTTTTGTTGTGTTCAATCCATTGCCATTTCTATTCTATTCTATTGGCTTTTTTTTATGGAACTTTCAAATAAGGTTCTGTTAAGTCAACATTCAAGGTCTATTTTGACAAATTTAGTATTTCCATTCATTTGAATTCATTCTGCATCCTGTTTGCAACCAAAATTAAAAAGCGGGAATTAAGTTGGAACTTAAACACTTTATTTCTGAATGGCACACAGCCCTGATTCAAAGTCACGTTAGGACATAAACGTCCAGTTTTTACAATGTGACGTGTTCAGAATTTCATATGGTGACAAATTGGTGACTGTAAGGCACTCGATAAAACCGGATTGGATTAAAACCTCAAAAACAAAGAAAATGGAGCCGTGATGAGTTCGATAGAGGAGTTGTTGCACAGTGGTAATCTGAACATGTTAGCTGCCCGCCAGACTAGATTACCACTCATATCTGACGCAAAGAATTCCAGGGATGGATTTATTACTTAGGCTCTGACAAACACACACAGAGCCACTGACCATGTGCAAATTATTTTTAGCACAAAGACCTGGCAAAGAAAAGTGTAATCCAAGGAGTGACATCTGGCCTAGTACTTTATGGGATTACCATAGGGCCCTTGCACTTAATAGCATTAGTGGATGTTCCTCATTACTTGCTCCTTCAACAAATGACCAGAACGGTCCCATTTCAATTTGAATTACAAAGTTAATATACTGTATATCATCTTGGATATTGGTTTTGTGGTGAACAGATTATGCATTTGGTATATTCAATATAAATGATATATTAAAAGCAAAGATTATTGGATCTGCAGTGCAAGCTGTTGTGGTCAAAGGTTTGATGAATAATGCATATGTACGGTAATATAGGTTAGAGGGGATTTATGGTATGGATTTTATTGGAAATACAGTGTATATGCAGTATGGATTGAATCAGCATCTTTAAATGCGTAATCAACTTTTAAAGCCCAAGAATCCCTGGACTTTAAAGCTAAAGTCGGGTGACTACTGAAATTATTCATTAGTGTTGTCAAATATTAGATGTAGAGGAGTTTGAAAAGTGAAAGGAAATGGAGAAGCAGGAAGGTCATTTTGAAACCTTAACTATCAGGAGTCATAACAATGATGAAGTGTTCATGTAAAGTTTCCTCTGTATGTTTCCTGTCTTGGGAATTTTGTTGCGTCAAGGAATTCCTCAAACTAAACGAGATTCATTATCTGTTGGTAAGATGAGACCACAAAGGAAAAAAGTAATTATTCAAATAGAGATTTATTTTGTATGGAAGGCATCATAGGAGATCCATTGTATGTTTAATATCCTTGGTGGAGAGGGATCGAGATTATTCTCGAAGGATCTGGTTGGGCTGTCAAGTTAGACGATTAGTGAAAAATGTTTCTGTCCCTCATGCCATTCCAAACCTATTTGCTGTTATTTTTTTCCATGGAACATAATATTTTTTACAGTGACAGTTTAGAGTAAACACGGTGGTCCAAAAAGGTCAAACAGCACCATAAAAGTATAATAAAAGTAGTCCATATGAGCCTTCTGAAGCCATATGTAGCTCTCCCAAAAATGAGCATTTTGTCAGTTTTCTCACGCTTGTCCAAAACAACATTAGACCCCTTTGACTTTTATTGAATGAACAGGAAACACTTAAAAAAAAAAAATCATACACTTTGTAAGAGGGTAAACGATGTAACTGTCTCTTTAAGTTGTTATTTGCAGAAGATCTGCCCCTTTATTATTGCTAACAAATCTACTTTTATGATGCTTTTTTTGTCCCTTTTGGAGACTGACAGACATATTTACAATAAACTATGTGAAGATTCGTCAAAATTATGTTTTTGTTTTACACTATAATATACACTAATATGACATTTGGTAGAATTACAATTTTATATAGTACTATTAGAATAGTACGTGAATCTTCAGGATTAAGAGAGAATGTGAGAACATGTAGAAGGTTTTATAAGACACTGCATGTATATTTGTGTCCCGGAGATCACAAAGAATCTTATATTCATATTGCAGGCAGATTATCATAATTGAGACATTCTGCCACAGGAATGCAATAAAAAGAATTGTGCATTACAGTAGCAGTTTAGGGTTGAACTGATATGCATGTGTGGCGAAAAACGCACACTGAAGGATCCTTTTAATTTTCTAGCACGCTAATTCAGGCCACTTTGGAGAATCTGTAAATAGTGCATTACAGCGTGCTGTGCATGTAATCCTCTCAGTACTGCAATCATTATTTTAGCACTACAAACAGTGCCTTTCGTGAGGGCTATTTCTGGACCGTTGTTTGCTTGTAGAACTGTTGTCTTTTCTGAAGAGATATCCCAGAAGCTCAAATCCCTCTCAGTTCTGCTTGTTGTTTTGTTTTGAGGATCTGATGTTGAGATGTTATTCAGATGTTTCAGGTTCAAGAACTTCTTTCTATTTCTAATGCCTCTTGAAAAGTGATGTGCATCTCCCTGAAGTAAACGTTGCAATGTGTTGCATGCATGGGCTACTTTTTTTTTCTTTTAGGAAATTGCAATCATTCCTTGAGACTCACGCAAATGACCCTGGGTTTGACGTGGACTCTGCCTTTTTGGTGGTCCTTACATGGCCCATTGTTTTTACAGAAAGTAAAAAAATCTGTATTTTTAGTGTTGCGTTATGGGCCAGTACACTTCAGATTTGCACTGTATATACAGTGGATAGTGGTTGTTGGTTTTTTTGTTGTTTTTTTCTAAATGAAATGGAAATTTGTCAAGGGTTTGCTAGATTTGCAACAGGAGCAGTCAAGCCATGAACTTTATCGGGAAAATACACACATCAAAGTTTTTGTCCTCACCACGTGGATTCAGTTTATGTAGAAATATTCATAAATATATATAGGGTGAAATCAGTCCAGGTGTTGCCCTTAAGCTGACTCTGTCAACCTTAGTTTCAAGTCTGAACACTACTGAGCAATCAAAGAGAAACTGTGCAAGGTATTTGTACAGCGGCTATTTTATAAGTTAGCATCTGGACTCTGACTCTATTAAACTGGCCTGCCGTGACCTGTAGGTTTTTTATTTAAAGCTTATTCTCGAGTTTCATTCCAAGTTTCACATTCCCTCTCTCTCTTGCTCAGGTATGGCCTCGCAAGTGCAAGTGTTCTCCCCTCACACTCTCCAGTCAAGTGCCTTCTTTAGCGTGAAGAAACTGAAGGTGGAGCAGAGTTGCAACTGGGATATGACCGGGTACGGCACGCACAGCAAGGTCTACAGTCAGAACAGCAAGCAGAGTGTCTCAGTCGCCCCAGTTGGCATCAACGCTGCCAGTCTCCAGGTCTCCAACACTTCCTTGTCCTACGAACAGGCCCTCCTCTTCCCTGCCGGCTCGGGGCACATCGTAGTAGCCTCGGCTACCAGCACGTCTGGGGTGGCTGGTCAACTGTTGGGGAGCACCGGTAGTAGTGGAAGCGGCAGCGGAGGCCACAACCTGACACGCCGCAGCACTGTCAGTCTGCTGGACACGTACCAGCGATGCGGGCTTAAGCGCAAAAGCGAGGAGCTGGACAACAACAACGGGAGTGGAAGCAGCGTGCACTTGGTCGAGGAGCAGCAACTGCCTGCACCCATGATCCAGAACAACGCGCAAAGCGGGGCCACCGTCGCAACGGCGACTGCCTCCACGACGGCGACGTCCAAGAACAGTGGAGCCAACAGCGAGGGCGACTACCAGCTCTTGCAGCACGAGGTGCTTTGCTCCTTGACCAACACTTACGAGGTGCTGGAGTTCTTGGGTCGAGGGACGTTCGGGCAGGTGGTGAAGTGCTGGAAACGCGGCACCAGCGAGATCGTGGCCATTAAGATCCTCAAGAACCACCCTTCGTACGCAAGGCAGGGCCAGATCGAAGTGAGCATACTGGCGCGGCTGAGCACGGAGAGCGCGGACGACTACAACTTTGTTCGAGCATACGAGTGCTTCCAGCACAAGAACCACACGTGCCTGGTCTTCGAGATGTTGGAGCAGAACCTGTACGACTTCCTCAAGCAGAACAAGTTCAGCCCGTTGCCGCTCAAGTACATCCGACCCATCTTGCAGCAGGTGGCCACTGCCCTCATGAAGCTCAAGAGCCTCGGACTGATCCACGCCGACTTGAAACCTGAGAACATCATGCTTGTGGACCCAGCACGCCAACCCTACAGGGTCAAGGTCATCGACTTCGGCTCCGCTAGTCACGTCTCCAAAGCGGTGTGTTCTACCTACCTGCAGTCCAGATACTATAGGTAAGGCGTTAATGTTTCATTGCCATTTGTAGGAATTTCTCCTATTCAGATGTTCACTGTTAGTTTTAGAAAAGGTTGCTCTGGCTACTTTAAGAATCCTCTACTTCTTGGATCACTAACTAACTTTGCAGGAATTTGTGTTGTGTAGCATAAATACATTGGTGGATTAATTGCTTCTGCCATCTTGAAATTGTTTTTTAACCTGGATGACATACATGCCAAAAAATTACTGCTTGGGTTTTTGATTAGTCCTTTAGACTTGTTTTCCAGTGAAACACGAACAATTTCCTTGAAAAGTAGCAGTACATAAGGTATTAAGACTTGTTTTGTATCTTGAATATGAGTGTATGTCATCTTCCTTAACTGGTTTATACTTTAAAAACACCTTTCTAAAAATATTTATTCTTAAAATACCTTATGTAGGTACACTGCCGTTCAAAAGTTTGGGATGAGTAAGATTTGTAATGTTTTTTTTTTTTTAAGAGAAGTCTCTTTTGCTCATCCTGGCTGCATTTATTTTGACCAGAATATATTACGAAAACAGTAATGATGTGAAATCGTATTGTAATTTAAAATAATGGTTTTCTGTTTTAATATACTCTGTATTTTATTTTAAATAAATGTAGCCTTGATGAGCAGAAGAGACTTTTTTAGTACATTATAATCTTATTGATCCTGAACTTTTGAACAGCAGTGTAAATGTATATTGTTTCAACAATATTTTTTTTATATTTATGAGAAACGAGGCATACTCATTAAGAATAGGATTTTTTGCAGTTTAGGATGTTCTAACATCAACCGTGGAACATAATTTACTTGGGTATTGTTAAATAGGTAACATTTAAACCACAATTTTTTTCTTTGGTATCTGTATTAGTCAGAGTATCTTGTCTTGCAGTCTTCCACCATTTTTATATTTACCTTTTAAAATCTGATGACTCCTAGGGCTTTATGGGATACCAAAAAAAAATAAATTAAAAATCATATTCTTAGCGAGTATTTGTGTCTTCCTTTCAAATTATCATACAAAGTATTCATACATCCTCTGCCTTTGACGTGCGGCTGTTTGCATACTGTGTAGTAGGGAAGTACACACATTCAGGTTTTTTTCTTGGTGTTTTATATGTTAAAAGTCGCCAGAACTTCCTCAACACGTGCATTTAGAGGGAGTCATAAAATTCAATAGCTTGCTGAGAACCTGCTTCCTTATCTTATTTAATGTGATAAAACGCATGTTGAGTTCTGCTTTGATGATTAAAATAGTCTTTTTACTGTATTTTACAACATGGTATGTCTTCATGGCGGCAGCACCTAGGAGATATTTGCAGCTGTTTTTCTCCCCAGCTTATATACTTTCCTATTACATAAAGCAATATATTGTGCTTTTAAAAAACAGCCTACGGAAATGCAGCATCAAATTGATTGTAAACAGGGGGTAAGTTTCATTTCGGTTCACTTGCCTCCTCCCAACCCGAGTCCAGCGAGCTCATCGCTACTTACTATTTCCCTAGGGATGAAGATATGGGGTCACAGTCAGTTCCCCGGCAATACTTCTCTGTAATCCACACCAGAGCGCCAACATTAGAAACAGATGCCTCAATTGAAAGTTGCTTATTTTTTTCTAGTTAACTCATTCATTTACCTATAGCCGTGTTTGGGTTTCATGAACCATATTGGGCCATTTTGTGTAGAATTAGATCTGGTTCACACAGAAGCTTGCTCTGTTGGGTTACCTCGGGTAGGCAGCGGGTGGCTTAGGTTAGGTTAGGTGTATGACCACACAGCCACCCCGAGAGAAATCAAACACAGGGGATTGAGTCAGGCAAAGTGCTGCCAGATGTGTTACGTTTAGGATGCCACAGGCATCGTTACTAAATGAGGGCAGATAGGGTAACATTTGAGTTTTGCTAATGTATTGAGGCTTGTAAAGCCTGAGTTGCAACCAGCCACTTGGTCATGTTTAGGAAATTGCTGAAGTAAGTGGAAACTATCAACAAGTGTGTCGGCTGCTAGGTTCTTTTATGCAAGTTGTGCTGATGTAATCGGTTTGTGTAGGGATTAGGGAAAGATCAAAATAGACGGAAAACTGCATGCTTTTGGCTCAAGGTCACTGTAAATGAGTATTTAATTAATGTTCTGTCCCAGTTTGGTGGAGAAGATTTGCAGCAGTATGTATAAATAATCTGCATAAACGTTTTTGCATACTCTCAACAACGGTGAAAGAAATCTGTTTAGGGAAAGCTTGAGTATATTTTAACGGCCCCTGAGCATTAACTGAGGGGGTGTCAGTTTTTTGTCCTTGAATTAAGAAAGGAGACAAGTTAAGTGCAAAGAGTGGTGCAGGAGCTGCTCTTACTCTGAGTTTTGTGTCTTTTTTCTTGTGGGAGTCCACAAAGAAGATGATCCCCTCATTTCCTCCCAGCTGGAACGAAGAGAGGGAAAAAAGCTGACAATGAACCGAGTCACATCAGCCATCAGCCTTGTACATCTGGAGCGAGAGCGAGCAAGAGAGAGAGAGAGAGAGAGAAAAAAAAGACATAGCAAGCACTTTTACTATTGTGCATATTTAATGTTTAGGATTTTATAAAATCCTTAAAACTGTAATTTTGTGCATAACTCGTGCTGCACCATTTTATTTGATACTACTGATATGATATGATTTTTAAATGATTACACACTGAAAAAAAAAAAAAACATTTTCTCCATTTGTCAGTCAAATAAAAAATAAAAATATCACATAAGATATATGTTCTTATAACATACTAAGACGTGATTGAGAGTATGCATTTCATTTTTGCACTTGCATCTTTTTGCACTTAAGTACAAATCTGTCAAAAATACAGTTATTTTTGAAGTCTTTAATATCTTCTGCAGTGTTGCTTATCAAGAACATTTGTCTTTTTTAAGGGTAATTATATATATATATTTTTTACTGGAATAGCCAGTTAAAAAAAGACTAATTAAAAACTCATTAAAAAGTACTTTTTATATAACAAAGAAAAAACAACCAAGCCACATCTAGAGATGTCTAGAAGCGCAACTAAACATTGTGCAAACTCATAGCAATGCCAAAGCAATGTAACACCCTGGCAACCACCTATATCACCTTAGTATCATAGTGGTGAATTTTGCACAGGAAAGCACCATTTCATGAAACATAAAAATCCTGTTTTAGTGAGGCATTTAGTTCATGCATGCAGTATGATTGCAGATCCGTTGTAGGTGATCTATAATAACCATTGCATTGATGTGTTGCATTTCTGTAGTGAAAGCAGCAAGATACTTCAATCAGACATCAGCCTACAGTTACCGACTGGCTCTCACCTCATTTTTCAGTAACAGGACACGCACACAGAAATATAGCCAGCAGCGTCCCACCTGTAGAGGCCTCCCACAGATTTCTATAGCCCTGGGAGAGCATCACAGGGTTCCTGGAACGGTCTGACTGTTTAACACAGGCTTCTGTTGAAAATGAGGGGCTTCTGGCTCTCAAAGGGGGAAATCTCATAATGGCAAAGGGAGAGAACGATAGTGGTTTTCTGAAAGGATCATCAGCAGACACTTTTCTAAATGCTTACTGCTGCTGAATCTGCAGTGTGACGACAATACAACGTTGATCTTCTTTCACACATCATTTCTGAGCGAATACTGTCAAAAATACTCCCTGCTGGGGTAATTGTGAAGTGTGTGTGTGCATTTTTCTGCATTTAAATACGCTCACCTATTACAGTTTATAATCTTAGACTGATATATATACTATAGATTAGAAATAAGCCATGTTACGTTTTTATTACATATGTGTAAATACTGGCTTAGCGATGTCTATCTGATTCATGAACAAATTGTTTCATCAGAGCTGGATCCTTGTATTGGAGTGAATCAGTTGCCTCAGATCTCAAATAGAGTCAGATCTTTGTTTTGAACTGGTTAAACCATTTCCTAAAAATGGTCTGGACTGGTATAGACTTATTTAACCACAATCTGAGAACTAATTATTAAAAAATGTAAAATATATTTAATAACGATGTTATTTAAGTATTATTTATATATTATAAGAATATTTTTAACTGAACAGTAATCACTCCAGCGTCTCTCAGTCTGTCTGGATTTATTACATCAGGACTGCTGATGAGAACGGCTGAATCAGAAGAGATTTAAAATCAGCTTGTTCTACCATTAAACCTCATGAAAAACTTTAGAATTAAGGTTAACTCTCGCACCGGGGTAACCAAATTTTTTTGTCAAAGGTAGGGGCTTTCAGCAGAACTGTTATATAAAGACATGCTCGCTCATGCATCTTCCATTCTGTTCCCCGCAGTTATTTGTTTTGGCAATGCTTTTAAATCTGAGGGACAATTATCCGCGACCTTCGATAGGACAGGATGCACAAATGTTCCCTTTGCATATTTTTAACTAAAGCCTCCGTCAGCCTTCCCCTCCTCCCGACTTTGCTTCCTAAAACACTCCTCTTAAGATGCCATCAGCTGTAAAAGTGATCGTGGAAAGCAGGGAGGACTCTCAGCAGTAAATTTCCAAAGTCTCAGCAGCTTGCTGATGGCTTTGGTGTCATTCCCCTACTGCAAGCGCCCCGTGAAAGCTTCCACAAACGGATGTCAGCACTGGCAACGCAGCCCCTATCAGCTGTTCTTCATATCTTTATTGCCGCTGCTTAACACAAACCCACAGTCTGCCGCTTCTGCTGGAATTTGATCCGTTGTGGTGTATTGGATTTTAAATCTCGCATTACGTAGATGTAGTGAGTTTTAATGTGATTGTATAGAGTTTTCACAGGGATGAATTGACAACTAAACAAAGCAGTCCTAATTAAGATAAACATAAGAAAGGCAATTAGCTGCATACACATGCTAGCCGTGCATCTCAGTGAAACAGATATTCGAGAAAGAACTTGTTGGGAAGGACTTTAATATTATTGATTGTGAAAAGCGGATGTTGCTTACCAGAATGCAAATGTTTTTTTTTTCTTTTTCTTCCAGTTTTGAGTAATTTTAGAATTTAAACGTATTTTATTTCCATTACCGTATTTTTCGGACTATAAGTCGCACCTGAGTATAAGTCGCATCAGTCCAAAAATACGTCATGATGAGGAAAAAAACACATATAATTTGCACTGGACTATAAGACGCATTTATTTAGAACCAAGAGAAAACATTACAGATGTATAGAGGGCGCTCTATGTCTTCAGTGTAGACTACAGGCGCACTGAACAGTATAGAGCGCCCTCTCGCGGCTGTAGATGGTAATGTTTTCTCTTGGTTCATTTATCTCGGTTCATGTCAAATTAATTTTGATAAATAGGTCGCACCAGACTTTAAGTCGCAGGACCAGCCAAACTATGAAAAAAAAGTGTGACTTATAGTCCGGAAAATACGGTAGTTGCAACAGCAACATATTAATTTTACATGTATTCAAGTTTTTTACGTTTTCTGAACCCATTTAGGGAAATGAGGCTTTGTGCTGCTTTTTAACACTATCTTGTTTGATCCATGACTCGTATGAATTATTGGATTGTGAAAAGATAGCATCACTTAATGGAATGCAAGTTTTCTAACAGTATACTGTTTTTCTCTTTTAGAAAGTAAATAGGGTTGTTGTTGAAACAAAGAAAAACGTATTTTGTTTATATGGTGTTTCTTTGTAGCTACTATCCACGCTCATTAACTTTGCCAAAATAGCATCTTAAGTAAGTTTAAGTATAAATTGGCACACAGACATCATTCCATTGGTCTGAGGCCATTCCTAATACTGTTTATTCAGATTACGTTGATGATGTAACGGCTAAATCGGACTAGTTTACCGAGAACCAGATAAAGCAGATTACCGTCCTGTCCCAGTTGGGCCTTGCACCCATTAGAATGTATATTATGAATGGAATGTTCCCATTTAAGTATGAGGTTTATGTAAAATCGCCACTGTCAGCTGAGAGTTACATGACTGCGGTTGGAACAAGGAGAGCAGATGTGTGGCATATGCTGTCATATGTGCAGCTCGTCTCTTTCTCTCTCATTCTCGTTCTTGGCCTCCATCTACAACATCCCGCCCAACCTCTAGCAGTTGTCAGTTCTCAGCACTTTGAAGACCCTGCTGGGTTCGTCAATGTGAGTCAAAGCGGGTACGAGGTCACCAAGGAAGAGACCATGGCCACTCAGTGTGTCAGTCAATACTCTCCAGACGTCAGAACCTTAATATAGGAGGGCTTGAGGGGCAGAGAGCATGCTTTGCACATTTTTCTTTGATATGCAGAAATTTAGCCCAAATATGCAAAGGATGCGGAGCTCATGACCTTGCTTTCTTTAGAACGTCCAACACGCTAATGGCCCGAGCTCGTAACCTGAGGGATCTCATCCAAGAATCTATTTGGGCACATCGATCATAACAGCACAGCTTGAACGTTGCTATAATGCAGGAATCAGCTAGTATACCTTTTACTCTCTGTTCTTAAAGTGCTGTATTGTGCATAATGCAATGTGACCTCTTCTCTTGCCATAATGCGAATGATTTACACTCGACTTTTAAATATTAGGCATTACTAGCGACAACAGGTATAATATATAATACATAATGTGTATTTAATATTTTACATTGGTAATCTGTATTCTTGTACACAACTGTTCAATGTAGTAATTTATTAATTTTTAATGTTTTTGAAGGGATTCTCTTATGTTCACCAGGGCTGCTTTTATTTGAAATAAATACATAGATAAATAGTGAATTATTATTAAAGTATAAAATGCTGTTATTAAATAACAGTTTTCTATTTTATAATATTTCAGAATTTGTGCCGCTCAATATTTATTTATTTATTTATTTATTTTCGGAAATGGTGATACGTTTCTTCTTTAATAAAATAAAAGCTCAAAAGAACAGCATTTATTTTCTTTACCAATATTAATGTCTTTACTGGCTCTTTTGATCAATTGAATGCATCCTTGCTGAATTCAAATCTTAATCTAGTAACTTAGTAACCACCTAGCGACCGCTCAGAACACGCTAGCATCATGGTGGTGACTTTTGCAGGGACCCTTCACAGCACCAACAACAACAAAAAAAGAAGACAAACCTGTATTATCAATGTGTTCATCTAAAGAACGTCACGGGGAACATGATTCCTTTCTGCCACAAAACAATACGCCTCAGTGTGAGCAGTCAGAACCTGCCTATCTTGTGTTTATAAATGAACTACCGTTCCAGGACATTTGCGGTGGCTCCGTGGCATGCATTAAGAAGCACTTTAATGAATGAGGTTGCCACTAGTTACTGTTCTCTCAAGCGTATGTAAGGCATCTTTTTATTCAGACGCCACTGAGCAGTGGGATTCGCTTACACAGAGCCTTGAATATGAGTTAGGCTGGCCTGTAGCAGCCAAACTAGAACGGTTTACCCATAATGCAACAAAAACAGGCAACAAGCATCACTGGGGTCTTTGATATCCTTTACACAAGAGAATAAGGGTTTGTTTGTACTGCTCCGATAGAAGCTAATATAATAACACTGAGAAGGTACAACACTTCTTCGACAAATGTCAACCGTGACATTTTCTTTGTTATTAAGATTACATTTTCAAGAGTTTCTCTCTCTCGCTCTTTTTTTTTTTTCAACCGATGGACATTGATGAAAGAAGGCTTTTTTTCTCCTTTTGGACCTCTTAAGAATTAGTTTTATGAGATGTTGAACCTTTTGTGAATTTGAGTGACAGAAACGTAATAACCAAGTGCTCGTTTCATTTGCCTGTAGGCTACCCGCTTCATAGCGTCTTACTCTCTTCTCAGCGGAGCAAGAGACAAGTGGCTAATTAACTCCTGCTACTTGAGCATCTTAACACCTAGAGTCGTTTTAGCCATCTACAAAATCCCTTCCATAACAGTTTTGACTTTTGACAGATATTAACACCTTTAGTCCATTTTTAGAGCTGTTTTATGGTTGTTTTTACTAGTGGAACTGATCTAATTTTAGCATTTTGATGTTTTCTGATGCTAATTTAGCATTGTGGCTAGTAGCAGCATATGCTGGAATGTTTTGATGCTGGTTTAAGCTGGTTTAAGCTGGTCAAGTGCTTTAATGTTCATTAACATTAATCCTCCCATTTTCACCTCAAAATTTTGGGGAAGCTGTCCCGACGAGCCGCCACTGATGTACCCTATGTTTTGTGTTTCATAAAATTAGCAAGCTGTGATCATTCCTGCCCTTCTTTGCCTAGGCGTTTCCATCCTCTGTCACTTAAGAGACTTTCAGTGCCGTCTAACACACTGTACTGTAGCTTTCCACTCTATTATTACTCTGTGTTGAGTACAGCACAGTTTGGTGACGTCTAGCCTGTATTCTTCCCAGCCTAAATAAACCATAATTCCTTTGCAAGTGTGGAGTTTGCACTCCCAGGCTTAGAAACCTTTCCATTTTCTGGCCTCTCACACAAACGTAGTATTTAAAGATCCTGAACTCCACGTCCCTTCCTGGTTTTATGTGAATTGTTATAGTTGAGTGGACTTGGTTAAGCATTCCACAACTCTACTATGTTAATGATTTAATGATGGTATTGCCTTATATTATCAGCTAAAATTGCATGGTTCCTGTGCTTGGGTTGCCACAGAAACAAGTCAATTTTGGAGGGTCAGTGTCCAGCCTTGCTGTGGTGAGTTTTGGGCTCGTTTATGGGCATTATGAGTTTTGTGAACATAAGTGACCCCACTCTTTCTCTTCGCTCTTTTCCAACCCGTTCACAGCGAATGTCTGGTTTTCAGGAGGCCATGCAATTTCCCATGAACTGCACTGAACGAAACCGATGCATTTGTTTTCTCAATTGGAGGAATTTGCTAATACGCGTGCTACGAGGGTAAATAGTTTGGCTAATTTACGCCAGGGCAGACGCCACTTGTCCTGCTAGCTGAGGCTCTTTTAAGCCCGCTGCAGTGTCCTGCTCACTCTTTTTCTCTCTCTCTGTGCTGTTTTATACTTTTCTGTTCCATTCAGTTCTTTTACATTGTGTTCTGCGTGGTTTGCTATAATCAATGCTGTTATTCACTGATCTATCCTGTTCTACTCTCTTCTCACTACATTTCTCACCATTCATCACTGACAGAGATGTTTTTCAGTCGTGTTATCAAACAACATTGTATTAATATATTCTTTGCATTCATTTTTTTAAAGGTTGTAGTGCATGGGGTACATTGTCAATGTCATCAATTCAATTATTGATAAATGTTTGGTGACTAAGAGCCATTCAGTTTCATTGATGATAATGAAGATGAGATGAAAACAAGGATTGTGATGAAAATGTATATAAACTCAAACAACATACTTTTGACCAAAATATGACTTATTGAAAAATCATATTGAAAGACAATTATGTCAAATTTAATTTAATTGGTATTAAATTTCATTTTGAAGCTATAAAAAAAAAAATAGTGTTCCCTCCAAAATATCAAGCAGGATATTCCACACCATGAAACACAGAGCTGTCAAATCTTTCTTGAGCTGAGGTTAATAAATAATGAAAGATGATTCAACATTTTTATGCTTCGCTATATCAGTGGATCAAGTTCCAGAGGTTTGAGCCTGAGGTGTAATTTGTTTGGAAAAATAATTACTCATGTATCGATTTCTTGTTAATTATTAAACGGGGTAAGCTTTCTAAATGTACCATGTGCAGTGATGTTGATCTGGAATGTTTTTTTCTTTGAATGGACTGTTTATGGAGACCAGACATGCATTTCACCTTGTTACTTTTAAATGAGCGTGTTACGTTTCCACACATCACCCTGTTCTTTTTTTTCTTCTTTCTTTCTTTGTATAAAGAGTTCATTCCTGGCCAAATGGTGTCAACTTTGTTTTTCTACAGAGAACATTTTATTACTCCTAACACTGTGTTACTATAGAGAGCATTGCCTTTTAGAGCAACAGAGAGCTCTGAGAATTGGGTTCAGAAGAGTCAAGACTTAAATAATGTTATGTGTGTTGGTCATTTGTGTGTTTTTTTTTGTGGGAAAGCACCTTTAGATGTTGGTAGGAAGTTTTATGTGCTTAATTTGATTCAGCAACACGCTGGGTGATATTGTCTTGTTTAAGCTCAGCTGACTGTCTTGTACATGCGCTGGAAACACTGACATGCCAAAACTGCTTATCAATGACAGAGGAACATTGCGTCCCTCTGATATCATCATCCAAGCTTCCCTCAACACAATATTACCCTCATTAGGCTTACAGGAGGGTGGCACAGGGATTGGAAGGACTTCACACACACACACACACACACAAATACTCTTTAATTAGCTCCTGTTTAGTATGTCTAGCAGCAGACAGATGGGATTTGTTGAGTCATTATGTTGCAATGCCCTGGTCAAAATGCATAA
This sequence comes from Carassius gibelio, assembly GCF_023724105.1. Taxonomy (NCBI): domain Eukaryota; kingdom Metazoa; phylum Chordata; class Actinopteri; order Cypriniformes; family Cyprinidae; genus Carassius; species Carassius gibelio. The sequence continues at coordinate 6,374,222 of NC_068388.1, read as the reverse complement.
TGGGCAAATTAATGCAGTATAATTTCTATTGATCTCTAAAGCATATGATTGAACCTCAGATCTGTCATTTCAAGGATGTGATCAAATATTGAAGATTGTGGGAGATGTAAGGCAAAATCTTTAGAATGAGTCTTACGAAAAAACAGTTGCTCTTAAAATTTGCATAGAATAACTGGTTCTAACTATTATGCCTGTGTGTGTTTTTTTTTTGTGTGTGTGTGTAATGTATATTTTTCACTCCATGTCGTCATGATCAGCCAGTCAGAAACTGCATTGATTTAAATCTCTTACAAATCCTTGATTCTTGATTTATGGTTACTTTAGACTTTGACAAGACAAGAATAAAACAGTAAACAAGAGGGCCTTTCACACAGAATGCATTTTTATTCCACTGTGCTGCTTTTCCATTGTTTTATTTAAATATCAAACATTTTTGACCGGTGTGCAGTTTTTATTTTTATTTTATTTTATTTCTCTTTTCACGCCTTAAGCAAAGACAAAAAAAGATAGAACATCACTTAAGCAAAGACTTGTTTCAACTGAATCAGACCAATTAAAACTGCTAACTTTATTATGAAGTGTTTTTGAAGGAGTGTTAAGAATGTGATATTGTTTTCATGCAACAATTCGCTAAAAAAATTATTAACTTCTATTTTAAATGCAGTATTGCTAGTTATATTCTATTTTTGACAAACAAAAATAGTTCCAAGCAAAGCAACAGCAGAACTGTTATGCATCTCTGAGCAACAAATTGTTTGGGTGATTGATTGATTCCCTCAAGACTTAAATAGTTCCTGAATAAATCTGTGTTTTTTTTTTGAAGGCTATGATTGATCGAATGATTCAATGGCTCATTCTTGTATATTTTCTGAATAAATCAGTGCTTTGAAGACTATGATTGATCAAATGATTCATTGACTCACTCATAAAGACTTGTATAGTATCTGAATGAATCAGTGTTTTGAACAAATTGGGTGATAGAATGAATGAATCCGTGACTCACTGAATCCCCACCAGCTGGTGACTTGTCACAACCTACTGGTGTAATTGTAGCTTTGCTGAAAAATACTGAGAATAAAAAAACTTCTGAACAATTAAATAGGCTCATAGTGATAGTGAGTTCATCTGAAACGACATTTGTGTTCTCAAAGACAATGTACTGTTTATAGAGTATGGGTTCAGAATCTTTTATATTATTCTTTTATAATCCCCTTTGATTGCTTAAGAATGTTTTTTGGCCCATTTGTAGATCATTCATATAGATGTAAGTATAGACAAAACAATGCTTACATAAGCGATCACATGCATAGTTTCTGTGCTTACATAAGCCATCCTGAATTATACATGTCACTTCATTTAACTTCATGCCTGTGGCTACGTCCTAAATCCAGACCTCATATACATTAGCTAACACTTGCAACCTGTTTCTATTTTTTTTTAAAAAAGGCTCTATTTTGACTCAGTGATGCATTGTTAATAGGAGCAGTGTTGAATTCTTCTGTGGTCTCTGCTCTGGCATTTCAGTATTCTTTTATAGTGGATTCTGCCATTGCCCCTGAAAGGGTGGCCTAACTAACCCTTCCTTCCCAGCATGCACTGCTCTTTCCCTTGCAGATCAGAGCCGGCCTCCCCAGGGCTTGAATTTCAGTGCGGGAATGCGGGGATTGCGCATAATTTAAACCATTCCCGCAAGGTTAGCTTTTATAGTGCGAGAAATTCCCGCACAAATATATTTGCTTCATCTCAGAGCAAATGATTAAAAAATAAATTCACAGATGCGAGAAAAAATATGTCAAATTGTCTAGTCAAATTGTCTTTTATTTTCGAATTTAATTCCTCAATCAGCGCTGGACCGGCATTTTCTGTCTCAGCGCTGAGCTCATAGACAGTAAACTGCGGAGCCCTGGCTGCTGTAGACAGATCATGTTTCACGCTGTCAATGCAGCGGTCTGCGTTGCGCTGATCTTATTCACACTATCAAGTGTAGGCATGGCCGCGGGAAGTGGGGGTGCTGGGGGTGCTGCAGCACCCCCTAGTGATGAGAGGGTGATTTAAAAAAATGTAGGCCTATTAAAAAAATTTGCACAATTTATAAATTCCTTATTAATATTTTAGAAAATGATTTTGACACACGTACGCTATTACGTATATTTTGGATTTTAATTTCATATTTTGAGGCCTAATCAACACAGGTTCGGAAGTTACGTTGTCAACGTTAGGCAGGCAGGTTTGGTCGCCGAGTAACGAGGTTTCCCGCTCGTTCCATGCAGAATACATCCATCTTTGGCAGCAGCTGACTATTAAATTAACATAGTTTTCGCTGATGCATACCAACACAGACATTCTGAACTCCCTGGACATTCGTCCCCTCATGAGAGACTTATGTCCACGACCCCAGAGCGCACCTCGACATTTGGACACCTGTAACCAGGGCACCCCGCCTGCATGTAGCTCAGGTAAGAGCATGGTGCTGCCGCGCTTGTAACATTTATTTTTTTGGCAACAAGTGTGGGATCAGCTTTGACTAGCCAAGCAATCGTAAGTAGTACACTATATTATTTTTGTAAGGTGGTGGGGATGGAGATTATTATTTCGTTCGTGTCTTCTTTGCGTAATGGTTGTGGAGAACTGTTAAATAACGTTTAAATAGTCGGAGATTATTTCCTTGTGGTTTGTGTAAAAAGGTTGGAGATGGAGACAGAAAGCTTTATACTGTGCGTGTGTTTTTTTGCGTAATGGATGTGGAGAACTGTTCAATAAACAAATTGCTTAAATAGTCAGAGATTATTTCCTTGTGGTGTGCGTAAAAAGATTTTGGAGTTAATAAAGTTGCGTGTGACATAAACGTGCAGTGACTCAAGCCAGCTGACCAAATCGATTGCATTGTTTTAGCGTTATTGTGAAATTTGATTAATATTATATTTTGTTGTAATATTATTTGTTGTATCTAAATAAGTTGCATGTATGTATAGGCTATCTGAAATTGTAATGAAAGTAATTATTTAGTTTTCTTTCGATTATTAAACTATTTCTGATTCTACTTCTGCTTCAGAATAATAGCGCATTGCGCATATCTGAGAACTGATGTCCGTGTGTTTCAGACCCTGGCTGGCTGTGCACTGTAGTGTATATGACAAAGTAGTAAATCTCAATGTTTTTATTTTTAAAATGTATTTTAAATAGGCCTATAGGGTTTTTGTCAAAAAAAAAAAAAAAAAAAAAAAAATTCACAGCACCCCCTATTCAAAATTACTTCCCGCGGCCCTGAGTGTAGGTGCAGCATTCTAACATTTTGAGTCAAAATGAGCTGTTTGTGAAGAAATTATCCGCTTCCAAATTGTCGTTGTAATAACGAAACTGAAACATTAAAAAACATTTTGCTCTTTATGGTGTGCCAGTGATAGAGCGCGGCAGCAACGAATCAACTGATCAGCTTACAGCGTCACAACATTGAATGCTCGGCCGAACAGCTGATCATAGCTGTACAGGGCGCCTTTATTATTTTTCATCTCCATAAATATATCTATAAATATATCTAGTAATAAAGTTAACGCAAGGGCTAGAAATCAATTAATATTTTGCTGATCCTTCTTGTCATCATGGAGAGCGCAGTTGGTTGCATGGCAACGACAGACGCCACGAGAGTGCAAGCGCTTGTGGAAAATGTAACTGCGGCGCGCGCGCCCGAGCTTTCCACTTGTTTGAGCATGTGACTGCGCGTTTCCCCTTGTTTTCTATTCATTATGCGCAGCATATTTCCCGCGCTCAAACACGGCCACAGACAATGAATTGTTTGGTTAGCGTAGTAGTTTAAATATGGACCGTTGGCTGAAGCGAAAGACCAGTTCGGATGATGCAGATCTATGAAGTTATTTTTGATTCAAAACTACTGAACACCTGTGGGAGTGCGATTTGTAGTTGTAGAGAAAAGCCACACATGTGTATCAGTAAATTTGAAGCCACAGAGAGAAATGTTTTAAGAGTTGCAAACCTGTAGACTTTTTTTCTCTCCCACAAACACAACACAACAGTTACACCTTCTCAAATTCTTCATTGCAGGTGCACAAATCCTATTCTACAAATCACACATTTAGAAACTCGTACGCTCACATTTTTGAAACAATTGCTGCAGTGAATGTGGTGCAAAACACATTTACACACCCGCATCAAGAAATGTGAAGTCGTGGAGAAATGTTGAACATCCGCAAATCAGTACGTGAATTCATCAAATGAGAGTTGCACACTTGTAGAATATTTTCTCAGAAATGTCTTGTATATTTTTCTAACACAAACACAAAGTACATAACTACAGCTGCTTGAATCTGCTGCCATGAATCTCAAACACTGTTTTTCGCTTTCAAGTGACAAGTTTCACGTTCTCCCTTTTGCACCGAGATATTTGGTTCAAAAGTGATTTGTGCATCTGTAGAGGTAGTGGGCGGGACTGTTTAGAGATTACAGAATTTCAGCCAATCAGAACAGCTACTGAGCCAGTAGATATACATCCCAAGCTGTTTTACGCCCCTGTTGTTCCTCATGCGTCCAGTGGGGGGAGGCTGTATATTAGTATATGAGCCCAGTCATTTATAAGAACAGCAGACCATATCTATATGTATGATAGCAGCAGACCTTCTTGAAGCGATACGTATGAGGTATGTTAAATAATCTGCTAAAGTAATTGTTGTTGATTGTATTGTGTAATGATGCAACATTTATTATTTATAAAAGATTGATCAATTAAATATCAATTAGCGATATCAATTCAAAAGATGGGTTAATTTATTTCGAGAGGCAAACTTAACTAACCACAGTCCATCATCAATGGACAGAAAAAAAAAGAAAAAAAAATCAAAGTGGCTTGACACTTTTTCCAAGTGTTCCATCAATATTGTTCATTGAAGATCAGGAGCGAATTGATGTTATCTACACTTAGATGACTTCAATTCTGGGCAGCACAACTACACACACCCACAGTGACCAGATCAGATTCATTATGGATGTCCCTTTTCCAGAGGTAGGTCTTGTGTGTTAGTTGTGCTCTTTATGGTGTCATATTCACATTGTTTTTAATGTCAAATAGTTTATCCATAATGTTAGATCATTGCTATAAAATAATAGTTTTGTGCTTAATATAGAAAAGGCACTTTTGATTTTGTTATTTTATTTTTATTTTAATGCTTTTTTATTTATTTTTATCAGTGAGTGGTATCACTTTGACAGCAGGATAAAGAAACAATTAAAGAAGAGTGGCAAGCCATAGGAGAGTCATCTACAGGAGTCATGCTGTTAAGAATCAACCAAGTCATGGTGTTAAGAAATATATATTTTTTTATTGTGAACAATATTGTCTCTTTATTTTAAATGACCCTTGGAACTTTAGAAAAGGGTTATATTGTGTTTTTCTTCATAAAATGCTATGTAGGACATGTTTTGTTGCTGTATGATGAGCAATTGTGAATTGTACAGCAAATATTTCATTTAGGATCCATATGATTACACAGTACTGTATGTCTAATGGCCTGAATATGGTTAATATCTAAATATAACTTAATATAAATTCACAACATCATATATCAGTCAGTCTCCTTTATATATAAACAGTTTATAAATAAATATAAATAATACATTTTACAATAGGTCATAGGTCTGCAGCCTCCTACTGGACGCATGAGGAACAACGGGCGTAAAACAGCTTGGGATGTATATCTACTGGCTCAGTAGCTGTTCTGATTGGCTGAAATTCTGTAATCTCTAAACAGTCCCGCCCACTACCTCTACAGATGCACAAATCACTTTTGAACCAAATATCTCGGTGCAAAAGGGAGAGCGCGAAACTTGTCACTTGAAAATGAAAAACAGTGTTTGAGATTCATCGCAGCAGATTCAAGCAGCTGTAGTTATGTACTTTGTGTTTGTGTTAGAAAAATATGCAATACATTTCTGAGAAAATATTCTACAAGTGTGCAACTCTCATTTGATGAACTCACGTACTGATTTGCGGATGTTCAACATTTCTCCACGACTTCACATTTCTTGATGCGGGTGTGTAAATGTGTTTTGCACCACATTCACTGCAGCAATTGTTTCAAAAATGTGAGCGTACGAGTTTCTAAATGTGTGATTTGTAGAATAGGATTTGTGCACCTGCAATGAAGAATTTGAGAAGGTGTAACTGTTGTGTTGTGTTTGTGGGAGAGAAAAAAAGTCTACAGGTTTGCAACTCTTAAAACATTTCTCTCTGTGGCTTCAAATTTACTGATACACATGTGTGGCTTTTCTCTACAACTACAAATCGCACTCCCACAGGTGTTCAGTAGTTTTGAATCAAAAATAACTTCATACAGATCACGATCCAAAGAAAAAAGTTTTCACTGAAATGGAGAAACTCATTCAGACAGCCATGGTCATACCAGTAGCGAGTGTGTCGTGTGAACGTGGATTCAGCACACAAAACAGGATCAAAACTAAATTCAGAAATTCACTGAATAATACAAGTCTCACAAATCTAATGATCATTTCAGAGCTTGGACCTTCCCTTAAACAGTTTGACTTCAATAGAGCCATCATCAAATGGAAAGAAATGAAGATGAGGAGACAGATGAGAAACTTAGAATAAGTCACATGAAAAAAAGAAATGGAAAAAAATGACTGAAATATAACCGAAATGTATGAAAGACATAAATAATTATAGTTTAAACTGAGTTCTTAATATCAATTTACGATATCAATATCAAAGGTAAAAAAAAGCAAAGAATTGAACTGAACTGAAACACATGAACTGAAATAGACATTAATATATAGCATAGGCCTAGTTTAAACAGAGGTCTTAATGTCAATTTGAAGAGCATGATGTATTTTGTATAAAGTTTTTTTTTTTTTTGTTAACTGATTTGAGAACTGGAAATGCACAATTCATGCATACAAATCTGTAGATATTAATAAATAAACATGATTAAATTAGACCGATGCATCAAAAGTTATTCTCCCCCCCATAATCTTTAGATCCCCCCCATGTGACCCATGTAAGGGGGGAATTCCCCCCCAGTTTAAAAAACGAAATTCAGGCCCTGCTCCCCGGGCTGCCTGCTTAAGTACTTTGGATTCATTAATGTGTAAAAGACGTGGGGCAAATGAAATTCTAAATGAAACGAATGTATGCATCACTAAGTCTCTCTCTCTTTCACTCGCTCTTATTTTCTGCCATCAAGACACGGAGGGCATGTTGATGAAGATTCTTTTGTTTCCATGCTGACAGGAGCCAATGCCGTTGTTGTTGTGTAGGTGCTGCAGACGTTGAGTGAGGAATACAGGGTTCATAGTAGGGCTGAACTCATGGTACAGCCAATCTGTTCGAAACTTGGGCTTTCATTTTCCATTTTTTTGCTTGCTTCACTGTTACGTTTGCTCATAATTGGGATGAGGGATTTGAAGGTACAATTTGTAAGATATTTGTAGTAAAATATCCAAAAACCACTAGGCTAGTGTTATATATTTTGTCCAGCTGATTACTAAGAATATCTCTAATGTTTTCAACTACTTGTAAATCATGAGAAAATTCCCATTCTAAACAGTGACACGGGGCAGTGTAGTCACCTGTCAATGACATTAGGTATCGTTTGTTACTGCCTTTACTGATGTAGAAACCACATGACAAAAGTTTCGTAGACAAATGCGGAAGTAGCTTCACGACAAATTTCAACTAGCAAGAGATGCCGATCTCGCTTGTGTTTGACTCAACAGGTGAGTTGTTTTGATTCGTATCATCACAGAAAACATATGCTATTATAACGATTAACAAGATTAGTATTATGGTGTAAGTATCGCATCTCTATCTGCGTGAGGACGCGTCTGATCGCGTTTTTTCCATTGACTTTGTATGTAATTTAGTAGCGCAAATTGATGAACTCGCTTTAAATCCATGATTTCTCTTTCCATCTGTTTGTTGGCTGTCAGCGGTTGGATAGAAGACAACAAATCCCTTTATTCCACGCTCCTCCTTAGCGTCATCAAACCATGCGATTGTTATTGTTTTGATAGTGCACCCTCTTGTGGCAGGTCATACAACCTGTACCTTTAAGAAAAATTGCTGTTGCCCGATGCTGCAATGTGGATGATACATTAGATACGTGGTTATCCGGGTTATTATTAAAATAAATTGTATATGTACTGATATTTATTATATGTGTTATTCCTTTTCTCTTAATTTGTTCAGTCTCTTATTCTTTGACTCTCTCCATTTCAGACTTAATCGGTGATGATAAATTGCATTTCTGCAGTTGTACGCAGTTGACCGTTCTGTTGATATTTGTTAATAATTGCCTCCAGAACCTTTCTATTTAATGGCCCTGTTGTAATGGCAATGGCCCTTAGGTGGATATATCTCTCAATTACAGGGCCTGAATTTCGTTTTTTAAACTGGGGGGGAATTCCCCCCTTACATGGGTCACATGGGGGGGATCTAAAGATTATGGGGGGGAGAATAACTTTTGATGCATCGGTCTAATTTAATCATGTTTATTTATTAATATCTACAGATTTGTATGCATGAATTGTGCATTTCCAGTTCTCAAATCAGTTAACAAAAAAAAAAAAAACTTTATACAAAATACATCATGCTCTTCAAATTGACATTAAGACCTCTGTTTAAACTAGGCCTATGCTATATATTAATGTCTATTTCAGTTCATGTGTTTCAGTTCAGTTCAATTCTTTGCTTTTTTTTACCTTTGATATTGATATCGTAAATTGATATTAAGAACTCAGTTTAAACTATAATTATTTATGTCTTTCATACATTTCGGTTATATTTCAGTCATTTTTTTCCATTTCTTTTTTTCATGTGACTTATTCTAAGTTTCTCATCTGTCTCCTCATCTTCATTTCTTTCCATTTGATGATGGCTCTATTGAAGTCAAACTGTTTAAGGGAAGGTCCAAGCTCTGAAATGATCATTAGATTTGTGAGACTTGTATTATTCAGTGAATTTCTGAATTTAGTTTTGATCCTGTTTTGTGTGCTGAATCCACGTTCACACGACACACTCGCTACTGGTATGACCATGGCTGTCTGAATGAGTTTCTCCATTTCAGTGAAAACTTTTTTCTTTGGATCGTGATCTGTATGAAGTTATTTTTGATTCAAAACTACTGAACACCTGTGGGAGTGCGATTTGTAGTTGTAGAGAAAAGCCACACATGTGTATCAGTAAATTTGAAGCCACAGAGAGAAATGTTTTAAGAGTTGCAAACCTGTAGACTTTTTTTCTCTCCCACAAACACAACACAACAGTTACACCTTCTCAAATTCTTCATTGCAGGTGCACAAATCCTATTCTACAAATCACACATTTAGAAACTCGTACGCTCACATTTTTGAAACAATTGCTGCAGTGAATGTGGTGCAAAACACATTTACACACCCGCATCAAGAAATGTGAAGTCGTGGAGAAATGTTGAACATCCGCAAATCAGTACGTGAGTTCATCAAATGAGAGTTGCACACTTGTAGAATATTTTCTCAGAAATGTATTGCATATTTTTCTAACACAAACACAAAGTACATAACTACAGCTGCTTGAATCTGCTGCGATGAATCTCAAACACTGTTTTTCATTTTCAAGTGACAAGTTTCGCGCTCTCCCTTTTGCACCGAGATATTTGGTTCAAAAGTGATTTGTGCATCTGTAGAGGTAGTGGGCGGGACTGTTTAGAGATTACAGAATTTCAGCCAATCAGAACAGCTACTGAGCCAGTAGATATACATCCCAAGCTGTTTTACGCCCGTTGTTCCTCATGCGTCCAGTAGGAGGCTGCAGACCTATGACCTATTGTAAAATGTATTATTTATATTTATTTATAAACTGTTTATATATAAAGGAGACTGACTGATATATGATGTTGTGAATTTATATTAAGTTATATTTAGATATTAACCATATTCAGGCCATTAGACATACAGTACTGTGTAATCATATGGATCCTAAATGAAATATTTGCTGTACAATTCACAATTGCTCATCATACAGCAACAAAACATGTCCTACATAGCATTTTATGAAGAAAAACACAATATAACCCTTTTCTAAAGTTCCAAGGGTCATTTAAAATAAAGAGACAATATTGTTCACAATAAAAAAATATATATTTCTTAACACCATGACTTGGTTGATTCTTAACAGCATGACTCCTGTAGATGACTCTCCTATGGCTTGCCACTCTTCTTTAATTGTTTCTTTATCCTGCTGTCAAAGTGATACCACTCACTGATAAAAATAAATAAAAAAGCATTAAAATAAAAATAAAATAACAAAATCAAAAGTGCCTTTTCTATATTAAGCACAAAACTATTATTTTATAGCAATGATCTAACATTATGGATAAACTATTTGACATTAAAAACAATGTGAATATGACACCATAAAGAGCACAACTAACACACAAGACCTACCTCTGGAAAAGGGACATCCATAATGAATCTGATCTGGTCACTGTGGGTGTGTGTAGATGTGCTGCCCAGAATTGAAGTCATCTAAGTGTAGATAACATCAATTCGCTCCTGATCTTCAATGAACAATATTGATGGAACACTTGGAAAAAGTGTCAAGCCACTTTGATTTTTTTTTCTTTTTTTTTCTGTCCATTGATGATGGACTGTGGTTAGTTAAGTTTGCCTCTCGAAATAAATTAACCCATCTTTTGAATTGATATCGCTAATTGATATTTAATTGATCAATCTTTTATAAATAATAAATGTTGCATCATTACACAATACAATCAACAACAATTACTTTAGCAGATTATTTAACATACCTCATACGTATCGCTTCAAGAAGGTCTGCTGCTATCATACATATAGATATGGTCTGCTGTTCTTATAAATGACTGGGCTCATATACTAATATACAGCCTCCCCCCACTGGACGCATGAGGAACAACAGGGGCGTAAAACAGCTTGGGATGTATATCTACTGGCTCAGTAGCTGTTCTGATTGGCTGAAATTCTGTAATCTCTAAACAGTCCCGCCCACTACCTCTACAGATGCACAAATCACTTTTGAACCAAATATCTCGGTGCAAAAGGGAGAACGTGAAACTTGTCACTTGAAAGCGAAAAACAGTGTTTGAGATTCATGGCAGCAGATTCAAGCAGCTGTAGTTATGTACTTTGTGTTTGTGTTAGAAAAATATACAAGACATTTCTGAGAAAATATTCTACAAGTGTGCAACTCTCATTTGATGAATTCACGTACTGATTTGCGGATGTTCAACATTTCTCCACGACTTCACATTTCTTGATGCGGGTGTGTAAATGTGTTTTGCACCACATTCACTGCAGCAATTGTTTCAAAAATGTGAGCGTACGAGTTTCTAAATGTGTGATTTGTAGAATAGGATTTGTGCACCTGCAATGAAGAATTTGAGAAGGTGTAACTGTTGTGTTGTGTTTGTGGGAGAGAAAAAAAGTCTACAGGTTTGCAACTCTTAAAACATTTCTCTCTGTGGCTTCAAATTTACTGATACACATGTGTGGCTTTTCTCTACAACTACAAATCGCACTCCCACAGGTGTTCAGTAGTTTTGAATCAAAAATAACTTCATAGATCTGCATCATCCGAACTGGTCTTTCGCTTCAGCCAACGGTCCATATTTAAACTACTACGCTAACCAAACAATTCATTGTCTGTGGCCGTGTTTGAGCGCGGGAAATATGCTGCGCATAATGAATAGAAAACAAGGGGAAACGCGCAGTCACATGCTCAAACAAGTGGAAAGCTCGGGCGCGCGCGCCGCAGTTACATTTTCCACAAGCGCTTGCACTCTCGTGGCGTCTGTCGTTGCCATGCAACCAACTGCGCTCTCCATGATGACAAGAAGGATCAGCAAAATATTAATTGATTTCTAGCCCTTGCGTTAACTTTATTACTAGATATATTTATAGATATATTTATGGAGATGAAAAATAATAAAGGCGCCCTGTACAGCTATGATCAGCTGTTCGGCCGAGCATTCAATGTTGTGACGCTGTAAGCTGATCAGTTGATTCGTTGCTGCCGCGCTCTATCACTCGCACACCATAAAGAGCAAAATGTTTTTTAATGTTTCAGTTTCGTTATTACAACGACAATTTGGAAGCGGATAATTTCTTCACAAACAGCTCATTTTGACTCAAAATGTTAGAATGCTGCACCTACACTTGATAGTGTGAATAAGATCAGCGCAACGCAGACCGCTGCATTGACAGCGTGAAACATGATCTGTCTACAGCAGCCAGGGCTCCGCAGTTTACTGTCTATGAGCTCAGCGCTGAGACAGAAAATGCCGGTCCAGCGCTGATTGAGGAATTAAATTCGAAAATAAAAGACAATTTGACTAGACAATTTGACATATTTTTTCTCGCATCTGTGAATTTATTTTTTAATCATTTGCTCTGAGATGAAGCAAATATATTTGTGCGGGAATTTCTCGCACTATAAAAGCTAACCTTGCGGGAATGGTTTAAATTATGCGCAATCCCCGCATTCCCGCACTGAAATTCAAGCCCTGAATTAGCTTGCTGTTGCAGTCATAATGGCCATATTGTAATTCAGTATGTTGCAGTAGGTCTACAATATATTTTTTATGTCCGCACTGCTTCTGGTCAATAACGAGGTATGCTGGATATCTCTACCTGCCAAAGCAAACATAAGCAGAAATACAGACTCACACACACATTCTGCAGTCCCCTAATACTGTGGACTCATAAAGCTTTAAAGAAAGCACAGGATGCTCTTGCCCCGCCCACCTCTCCACTGACAGGGTTTGTGGCAATTGAGCCAGACAAAAAACCCAAAATCCCCCTCGACATCCTAACCGTCGTGCATCATTCAGAGGTCTCCATGGCAACGCAGACACAAAAGGATGGCCTGGAGAGGAGTAGCCAGTGAGGGGGTGTGATTCGGAGGAGAGAGAGCTTATCGTCATCAGGCCAGCAGTAGATTATGTGTGGTTGGCCCAGTGAGAGGTACTTAGCTTAATGCCCTGCACCAGCTTATATTATATATAAATATATATATACATATCTATTTATTTGTCTAGAAATATTCACTATCATTCAAAAGTTCAGGGTTTCGATTTTTTTTATTTTTTAAGTCAACATATACAGTAAAAACGGTTTGAAATATTATTTAAAATGACTGTTTTCTATTTTCATATTTTCAAATAAATACTTATTCCTGTGATGACAGCTAAGTCTTTAGTGTCACGTAATCAGTCAAATATGCTTATCTGTTGCTCAAGGAACATTACTTATTATTAGCAGTGTTTAAAACACAGTTGTGCTGGTTTATATTTTGGACAATTATGGAAACCATGATTTTTCAAGGATATTTAATGAATAAAGTGTATATAAAAAAGTATTTGTAACATTATAAATGTCTGTACTGCAGTGCTATTTTAGAGTAATTGAGATGCTTTTAATTTGTATTGTTTTGCTCTATCAGTTTCTATAATTTTATCAATTTTTTATGTTGTTACATTGTTACACTATATTTTCTTTATAATTTTAGTTGTAAATATATATATATATATATATATATATATATATATATATATATATATATAAATATTTATATGTATATATATATATATATATATATATATATATATAAATATTTATATGTATGTATGTGTGTGTGTGTGTGTGTGTGTGTGTGTGTGTATATATATATATATATATATAGAATTTGTATTCATTTGTTTTAGTAATGAGAAATGAAGTTTTAATACTTATGATTTCAGTTACAATGCCGATTTTTTTCAAGTAAAAGATTTTAGTTAAATTTTTTTGTTAACTATGCTATAACTGTATAAATACTGTACAATAATAATATAAAAATATAATCCCTATAATATTTTTTTTTTATTGTAATTTTTTATCAATGTGTGCTTGATCAATAAAAGTAATTCCTTCTCTACCCTCAAACATGTTTACATATATGTTGATATCTCCCTTGTGAGGAGAAGTAGGTCTTGCTTTTAGCTTATTATAGCAAGAAAGCCCTATTTCTCCCTTATGAACAGCAGTGCGGGACCTATCTTTGCTTTTTTAACCCCACTAGTCTACTTTAGAGACCCTGCTTTTAAATTAGCCAGGGTTGGTTGATATTTCACCATTCAAAGTACTTAAAAGTTGCTTTTTTTTGCCCTCTTTTAAGAATGATAGCTCTTTAACAGAGCTCATGCTGTAGGGAATTTAGGAAGCAGTTTCGCTTCTTACAGTGTTATGATCAAAGAGCCTTGACTGCCATTTAAGGCACATCTTTAACCCCTCAGCCCATCTGAACCACATTTGCCTGCATGCATATGAGTTAGTGTTACTTCCCGTGCGCTCTCAGACCCAAAAGATTCCAGCATTCAAGCTATGACAGGCATCGATCATAAATTCTGCACACTTCCCACCCAGCCTGCTATTGACGGAAAGGGCAAATGGCTTCCCGTCTGTTTGCATGTTTGTCTTTCTATAGAAGCTATGAAAAAATACGCTGCATTCCAGAGAGGGTGCGTTTCCGTCCCAGGGGCCTAAATTGTGTCGCTCTAATACAGCTATCCCTTGGAGTTTTCCTCTTGTTTTCAGCTCCTGTATTTTTTATTGTGTGATTTATAGTGGGTACGGCTGTTAATTGTGTTAGCCAGGTGTATGATGAATAGTGCATTGTGGGAAGCACCTAAAGCACTCTTCTTGGATGAATAGCGAAACAGCAAAAAAAAAAACGCATATAGGTGAATGGAAATTGAATGCGAAAGGGCGATATGGGACGAGCTACTGTGACCAAAGCAAATAATAGCAGCCCGAATGGAGCTGACGGCGTTCAGCTCGATGACATTAAAGGATGAATCGAGTCCTCGCCAAACAGACAAACCTTGACAGACTATGGAAATGCATGTCGATGGAATATTTTCTGGTCTGAAAGCTGTTAAGTTAAAAACCATTATCCAAATCAACTCATAAGCTCTCAGAATTAGCTACATGTGAAAATATGATCTAACAAGAGACCCTCAGAGGGTTGATGTCAGGTGAAGGAGAAGTGCTGTTTATTTTCGCATGAGCTGGTAAAGCACAGGCCGGTCTGTAATAACAGGGTAGATTTCACTAAACGCTGCTTCCACTGACGCCACCGCTCACAGGAAACTAGCCCCTTCTCTAAACACCCTCATTTGCCTTAGTGAAACCTTTTTTTATTTTTATTATATGAATATCATATCCTCAGGGACACACTGAGAAGGGAGAGCAATTTATAGTTTTTAAAGCACTGCTATTGGTTTATTGTATGAATTATATGTGCAAGACCAAGCATTTCCTCTTTCTAAGGTAACTGTTTGACCAAATGGAACATTTCTGGAATATATGCACATTTTTTTATTTTATTTTTATCTGGACGTGATGTATCAGTGAAGGCATCTCTGGTGTTCTTGCGACCTGTAAATTGACAGTCTGATGTCCATGTTTTTTTTTTTTTTCACTATGATTATTTAGCCTTTATTGCATATTTTATTTATAGAAAGAGTGAAGAGTCCGGGTGGTGTGAAGGACGTGTCAGATTCAAATCTGCATTGAGAACCAGCACTCAGTGTGTTACAGCTAGACTCTTGCATTGTTATAACTTATCCTACATCCTACTGGCATGTCTGACCCCAGAGCGAATAATCAGAGGGAAATAATTACTCTATTCAAGCTGATGTGTTTATACACATTACCGCTCAATCGAGACCTCCTCCAAACAAATCGCAGACTGTGAAGCACTAGTAATGTCCCTCAGCACCACTGTGTGGAGACTTGAGAAATGATACTTCGAACATCAGTGCTTGAAGTTTGTTCGGTCTGCTGGGTAGAGAAGACCGGTGCTGTGTGCAAAAGCTGTTACAAGCTGTTCCTTTGAGTTTATTTCTCCAGTAAGAAACTTGTTCCACTAAAATGCATGTGCTAAAATCCACTGAGATGCAACAAATGCCTTTTTTTGTAATAGGTTTTATTGGTTTTGGCTCATCGTACCGGGACACACATCATCACAATATGGTTAGGGGTGTAAATTTTCCGTCACACGCTTGAGGTATTCTGCCAATCACAACACACTGGATAGCTGGCCAATCATAGCACACCTCGCTTTTCAGAATGATGAGCTTTGTCAAATTTAATGCGTTTCAGAAAAGCGGGGCATAGAGGAGAAACAATAATGTACAGTATATAGAAAATAATGTGTTTTTTGAAACTTAAACTGCATAAACACATTCTATTACACTAAATACACGAAATAATGTTCTTTTTTAGCAACGTCATATGACCCCTATGACCCAAACAAAATGGCCTGTTAAAGCGTCCTTGACACTTTCTTGAAATTCCTAATCCACAGCAGTCAAGTAAATTAATATGATAGAAGACTTTATATCCTCAAGATTATTTGTCTGTCATTGGACACTCCTAACGCTGATGAATGAGTAGATCAGAAGGGTGCGGGCACTAAACTGTAGCCACGCACATTATCACTCAACCTATGCTTTTAGGGATTCTAGTTGACAAGCATGGCCAACAGTTAATGGGTATAAACTGTTCACTACCCATGAAGAACAATGTGATGACGTACTCACATTCATGTCAACTCCCTGAAGAAAGAATTTAATAAGTGGATTGCCAGTGAGACATGGCCCATCAAACTGCATTTTCACATGGCGCCTTTATCAGTTTTCTTAAAAAGTTATTTTTTTGCTGGTCAAACCACATTGGTCTTGGACTTTATTGGTGCATATTAGTACCTAGTATATATATAGTGTATACGTTAATTTAAGTTGCATTAAGATCAATCATGTAGCACTCAAAGTTTTATGTTTATTTTTCACTAACATATTTGTCAGTAGAACTATTCATTTCGTTAAGTGTAAAACTTTTGTAAAGCTGTCATTTAGGCAGGAAATGCATTCACAGCGTTGCTTAGCTTGGGGAATAAGGGCCTTGTAGGTGTAACTGATATGCTAATGAAGGTGTCACAGTCATCTTTTGGGTCGGAGGTCGACATGCTAATAAGCTGCTTGATTCTCATGCCATTTTCACACTTGCACACGCACACATTGCACGCACACCCACTCACACACAATAACCACACCGCCCCGGGAGCGTCCAGATTGTTGTTTTCCAGGCTCTGGCTGTTAAACTAAAATGTGCGATGCAGCAAAGTGCTGATGTGTTCATTCTCTGTAATTAGAACATCCCACCAGTTCCAAGGAAAGAAAAAAAAACCTAAACTAATGTTTAATTTGCCTCCTGCTCAAAGGCAGGCCTTTGTTATTGCCACTGCAATTAACTTTATACAGAGGCCTAGGCATTTCCTGTGATTGATGTAATTTGCATAGAACAAATCAGAATGAGAATCGAATCCCCACCACCCCCACGTGCACACAAACACGCATTTTTACATGACACCTCCATCAGTGGCCTAGCAACAGTCACCACCATGTTAAAATGGCATTGTGGGATGGATTTAGAGTGTCACTGGCAGCCTCTTAGGAGCCCTGTCCCCCATGAGCGCCCGTGCCGCCCCTCTTCCCACACCGTTACCACAGCAATGGGATTCCATAGTCAGTGCTGCTAATTGAACTGCTTGATTATTAGGCACGAATGGCAGAAATAGACGGATGTGCGCAAATGTAATTAGACACGCACACGCGGTCACACTCTGTTAGGGCTGCTAACCGAGTCTGGTCTGATATTAAATGTTCTCAAGTTGCTAAATGACCTGCGCTGTCCACTATAATAAACACACATGGTCAATGAGTGCTTTGTGGTCAGATTTAATGCAATGCAGCGGTAATCGTGAAGACACATCCTCGGTTTGCTGTAGACATGCCAGTGGTGCCTTAGGAGGTTTTTGTGTTGCACATGTGTGAGTGTGTGTAGATGTGTCTAACAGGTGCGTGTGGCTTTTAACAGGTGTGTTTGCGCCGGATGGTCCCAAGAGATAGGAAGAACAGAAGTGAGACTAGTCACATGACTCTCTTTGCAATTCAGTTTGGAATGTGTCAAGAGATTTAAGCAAGAAACGGCACTGCCAAAAAAAAAAAAAAAAAAAAAAAAAAAATTCCTACAGTTCTGTATTTGAAATTTAAAGAAACTATTTATTTATTAGTATTTGTTAAATATACAGTTAATTTATTTGTTTGGTCTATTTGCTTATTTTGTATGTGTTTAAATAGGTTGAACAATATTCATAAATAATCTATTGATTATACAGTTAGCTTTTCTTCTGCACCACTTTGACATCAAAGCATCTTGCTTCTCTCAGCTGTGCATGAGATTTAACTCTTAATGTATGTATTTTGCAGTGTTGTATGTTGCTAATGTGCATTAAAAATAAATAGTCAAATAAAATAAAAATGCACTTTTTTGTAAAACAATACACAAGGGAGAGACCAGTTCTTACACTTTTGTTACTGAAAATGTCTCTCTCTATTTTTTATTTTTATTTTTTATAGTTAACATTTTTGACTTTTATTTTATATGGCTGTATAGCCACCTTAAGGCCTTGGCTACAAAAACAGCTATTGAAAATTTCCACAATTATTGTGTAGGAATAAAGATGGAGTTCTCTGATACTGTGTTGTATACTGCATATGGGGTAAATTGTCACAAAATCTACCATTTAAAAGATAAATTAAAAAATTTGTTGAACAGCTTTCCTTGTTTTGGTCATCCTGAGCTTTATCTTCCTTTCCTCATGTATCTCCTCTTTCCTCTTTTTTTTTTCCTTTCACTCATCCGTTCTCCTGCTGGAATGACGCAGCCAAGCTCCCGATCTATATTTCAAAGTGCGAGCAAAGGAATTCTGTAATGAGTTCCCCATCTCCCCCACTAGCCGTGGAAGAAACGCTTTGTGAAACTAATTGAAACTGGCATCTGTGTGTTCGGGGGGAAGCTCTTTGGTGGTTGCAGGAATATATATTTTAACAGCAAACTTTTTTTATTTTTTTTACTGAAACATACGTCCTCCTCAGTTAGCTTGGAATACTGTTAGAGAAAGCATTAAAAGCTTTTGCCAAACATAAAAATGTGGTAATGTTAATCAAATTAACATTTAAACCATGGGTTCAGGCATTGAGGATGACATGTGTCCTCAATAGTCAGATTAGTGTTCAACTGAGATGGGTTTCAAGGTTTAATTCACAAATCCTCACGTTTCCTCTGAATCCTCCATACTGTATGTTGTGACATCTCTAATTAAGATGAATGAATTGCCACAGATTTCCCATTTCTTACCTGCCCTGACAAGATTTAAAATGTAAACTTTTTTTTTTTTTTTTTTTATCCTCAGGCTTTTCTTATAGCTTCAGTAACCAACCGCACAGGCAAAGGTATTTGGCTACGTGAGTTATGTGTGTTCGAGCTAGCAAACTGAAACTCCCACCCAATGCCCAAACACACATTTTGAGTGTTTTCTGTCTCTCAATTCATGCAGGCAGTGTGTAATGGACCAATGTTAGTGGACATCCTACATACTACAGTACATATCCACAGCAGCGCAATGGAAATTTACACTCAATAGAGGAAAACTTGAAAAACGTTAACTACCTGTGTGGAGTCATATTGAGAAGGATGAAAAAGGAATGGGGGGAGAGAAGATGAAAAACCAAGTTAGACAAGATTTTGATTGTAATAGAACAGTCAAAATGATATTAAAGGAATAGTTTATTTAAAAATGAAGACATGTTTGAGGAGGGTCACAGAGGTGCATAGAATAAGGGATGGTTCGGTGGATGTTATTTCATCTTATGTCACGCCGAGCAATCAGTCCGAGTCATTATATGCTGCAGAGAAAGCCAGCTTGTGCTCAGATTGATAGCTGTGTAAATAATAGCACTTATGATTAGAATGGCCTGACTGTCCAATTAAAAAAGCAGGCGTTGAGAAGAGGAGTCTGTGCTGCTGTGGTCATCTGCTTCCATTTTAATCTTACTTCTGCGCTCAACTGGTACGGTCAGGGTCCAAAATTAACTATCGCCAAGTGGCAAATGTGACAAAATGGCTTTGAAGAGTTAATATAATAGAGCTGCTGCCCACTAACATGTTCTTTTTATGAACTGCACCATAATACATGGTTTAAATGCAAGAACAATTTTGACCCTATTTTTATTTATGTTTTTGTAATCTGATGTGAGTGGATAAAATCGCAGAGATACAAACTGTGTACTGTTTTAGTTGTTGCTATATATATATATATATATATATATATATATATATATATATACAGTACAGACCAAAAGTTTGGAGACACCTTCTTATTCAAAGAGTTTTCTTTATTTTTATGACTATGAAAATTGTAGATACACACTGAAGGCATCAAAACTATGAATTAACACATGTGGAATTATATATGGAATTATATACATAACATTAAGTGTGAAACAACTGAAAATATATCATATTCTAGGTTCTTCAAAGTAGCCACCTTGTGCTTTGATTACTGCTTTGCACACTCTTGGCATTCTCTTGATGAGCTTCAAGAGGTAGTCACCTGAAATGGTCTTCCAACAGTCTTGAAGGAGTTCCCCGAGAGATGCTTAGCACTTGTTGGCCCTTTTGCCTTCTGTCTGCGGTCCAGCTCACCCCTAAACCATCCGGATTGGGTTCAGGTCCGGTGACTATGGAGGCCAGGTCATCTGGCGCAGCACCCCATCACTCTCCTTCTTGGTCAAATAGCCCTTGATGCCTTCAGTGTGACTCTACAATTTTCATTGTCATATATATATACTTTTTTTTTCATTATTATTAAATATAGTATACACTTCCATTCAGAGGATTGCATCATGCAAACCCAATATATATTTTTTTAAAAATCGGTTTCGGCATTATTTAATGAAGGGAAATAAACCCAAATGATGTAACTCTTATCATTTTCTCTTGTAAGAACTGCTTTCTCTCTCATTGAATAAATGTTATTTGTTGAGAGCTTCAATTATGCGCTATTAGCTAACAGCAGCCATTCTCTGTTTTACTTTGAAACTTATGTTATGCATTAATTTTCATGCTAAATGAATAATAACATCACTCCTTTAAGTAAAACACTTTAGTATCTGTACTGTAGCTTAAGCAGACATCACAGACACAATATTGGCACAATCTTTTTCAAGGACATGTAACAGTTGCTTTGATAGGAACCCATCTGCAAAGATCATAAATGTCATATAAAATGTAAAGCGTTGACATGAACGCACTCATGCCCCACAGTAAAACTAACTCATGGGCAATATCATTTTCTCAGCACATACAGCATGACATGATTTATGAAAGGCAGAGGCAAGGGGTCAGCTTGTGTGGCCTCCCTCTCCTGTTGGTTTAGACTCACGCTCACACTATTAATGAGTATGTTTTCATGACAGAGACTTTCAGTAATAAGGGTAATATGATAATCGTGACTCCATACCGAGGGAAAAAAATCTCACCTGATCATCAGTGTTTTATTCTGATGTCCATGACTAAGCTGGACTACAGCTGGCAGCTGGGAAAGGATCATATAGAGAAATAGAGAGATAGAGAGAGAGAGAGAGAGATGAGGGCAGAGAGGAAATGCAGCTGTGTTCTTGGCACCCCGTTCTGTCCTGGGGTATGAGACAGACTAACTCATTTCCTGTCTCTTTGCCAGGGCGCCCTCATCCACCACCCCGTTCTTCTTCATCTTTTTTGTTTCTCCTCTGCCCATATTCTCAGCATTTCTCTCTCTCTGGTCTCTCCTCTTCCCTCTGTCTCTCTCATTCCTTCATGAGTGCTGGCTTATGTAATTATGTAACAGTGAAAAAGGGTCATTTACATAAAGTCTTTTTTTGTTTTTTTATCTGTTGGTCATTGCATACACGCAGCAGATGGATTTGCTACATCTTGTGCCATGTGCGACACGTTTCTAAGAGTTAAAAACAAGTTAAAAATAGCTCACCTAATGACTCGCAGCATAACAGATCAATGTCATTTTAAAAATGACAGACCAATCAGATGGATCTGGGGGCGGGATTAGATTCTAAAGTGTTTATATTAACTTTTTCTCACAAGATTAGGTCCAATGTGTGTGTATGTGTATGTGTATGTGTATGTATATATATATATATATATATATATATATATATATATATATATATATATATATATACACACAACAACAACAAAAATAGCAACTTGAATAAAAAATGTTTAAAAGGAATAATGAAAAGAAAATCTGTTTTAATATTATTTTGTTATATTTTAATCATATTTTTATTATATTTTTTTTCTATTTGATTCTATTTCTTTTATTTTACAGTAATGATATTACAATACAATACAGAGTCTCATGCATTTATATTTGCAACTCAGTTTGTAATTTTGGTGTCTTCTGTCTACTTATGTGAATAACTATGAATGTTTTTTTATTTTTAAATAAAATAAGAAAACCTTATTTATTGTAATGATACCTTTGCTTTATACTTTACAGTAATATTTAAATTTATATTAACATTTCTTATTTTTTGTTTTATTTTATGATACAATAGTAATATTGTAGTTTATATTAGCAACTCAGTAATTCTGTTTCCTTCTGTCTACCTATATGAATGACTCCTAGAATAAGCTCTTTTTATTTGTTAATTTTGCTAAAAATCGAAAATCTTATTTAATTTTTACAATATATTTTAATGATATTTAAATATTACATTTTTATGTTATATATGTTTTTTATATTATAATTCTTATTTATATATTTATTGTTTTATTTTTAAATAAAGTAGTAATATTACCAAAAAGAAATCTCAAGAGTTTCTGTTTTGCAATTCTTTTATCTTCCATCTACCTTTTTTTAAACTCAAGATTGCGTCCCGTTTGAACAGCCCTTGAGATTTTAACTTTATAGACTAATCTCCTCATCTTCCCAAGACATTCATTGTTCTCTCCATCCAGCACGGCTCATTGTTATTAAGTTTGTCTTGCTTTGTCATATCTCTCAAGAATTGTGTGTGTGTGTGTTTTTAGGTGTTGTCTTGACCTGGCTAGACTCATTTGGTGTGTTTAGATAAGACGTCACCCTTGTTCCTGGAACAGCTGGAAATATCACGAATCATCTTTTGACTTATCATCTCTGACCCTATCCTGTCATCTGATTGGCTATGATCAGTGTGTATGCTTATATGAGAGTGAACAGATGCTAAGAGCTGGATCCTTTGCATTGGGGTATCTTTTTCCCTTTTTTTTTTTTTTACTTTCACACTGGATTTTGTTGTATCATTAAAAATGAATAACTTATTTTACGGTCGCTGCAAATAAGGTAGCTGCAACACTTGCAATTTAATTTATTCTTTTTGAAGACATTTAACATTTTTTAGACCTGCATGTCATGCCATGTCAATCAAATTTGGCTGCAGAATGGATGGTGTACATGTCTATATACTTTAAATTAAAATGATTCCATTGGCTTCAGTGTGTGCACAAAATATGCATTACACAGAAGTATTTTTTTGAAAACTTATTTCCAATTTTTTCCTTATTTAAATATTTGTTTAAAATATTATAAAATATTTTAATATTGTGTATGATATTTTTTAGATTGTTTTATTTGTATTTATTTTTACTATTGTATAATTATTTTACTTTATTTTTATTTATTTATTTATTTACAATAAGTTTGATATTTAATTTCATCAAAAGCAGAATATCTAATATTTTGTTTTTCATTTGTTTGTTTACTATTTTTATATTTTTTTATAATTGTATTGATATTTTATTATTTTTATTTAATAAGTAATACTGATTTTCACCGAAAATAGAACATTTTATATATTCATATTATTTTTATTTTGTTGTGATTTTATAGTTCTATTAATTTATTTTTTTAACTAATTTTTTTTTTCGTTTTACAGTAAAAGTTATATTTTCTTTAATTTTACCAAAAACATTTTTTATTTATTTATTCTTTCTTTTACAGCACAATAGTAATATTACAACAGTCATACTTTGGAACAGTTTGTGAACCTTATAATGACCTGCAGATAAAATTTAAATGGGAATTAATACCCATTGTTTTCATGAAACCCTGACTAAATAAACACCTGAAATATAGCAAAGTAGTTGTTCGACGATGTGCCATATCACCAGTGAAGTAAACCACAGAGAATGTTCGCTTCCAAAATGCTAGTTGATCCGACACCCTCGTGTTTATTCGTTTATTTTAATAAACATTGTTCTTTGTCCAGTGCGTTTTAAAGAGAGAGGTTACACTTCGCTGTAGACACAGCTGGTGCAGCAGTAGCTTTTAACACACGCCAGCTGACTTCCACGGAAGCGTCTACCTCGCGCTGTCGCCCTGGAGAGGCCGCACTCCGCGAGCCTTTGTTATTGCACGTTTTGTCCGCGAGACGTTTATTTCCCCGAGGCCGTGGAGGTGTATCCGTACAGAGTTGACACCTGGTTTGTTCTCTCCACAAATCTCTAAATTAGAGCTGTCACATGCCTGTCTGTATCACGTCATAGCTATGAGACTGTCTACGCAGGGCCCTTGTTAAGAATGATAGGCGATTTGTCACAGTTTTAATGCCTTTTCTTTATAGTCTCCATTCCAGAGCGGCTTGGCATGTCTGGTTTGTCATTACTTGCTCAAGGACGGTTGATGCCGTTATCAGTGCCATTAGAGGGATATCGGCTGCTTTATACTGTCGTTTTTCTTCAATGTTTACCTGATAAACGAATCTTTCCAGGTGTTTAGTGCCCTGCAGTGTGAGAGCAAAGGCCAGTCACGTTACATGACTGCCTGACACACACACACACACACACACACACACACACACACACAGCAGGAGAGGGTGTGTCTGAACTGTGTGAGTCAGACAGTGTCCTAATCATAAATCACAGCCAATCAGAAAAATCTGTACAGATGACTTTCACATCTGTGGGCGTGGCTAATTATAATTCAAATTAACACTCATGAATTGAAAAGGAGTATTCGCTAAGCCCTAAAATGTTTCTGACCTAATTTAGTAAGGGTTGCTGCCAATTTTCTCGGAGCATTTGCTCTTTGCTTATGTAAGTACAGAATGTTTTAATGGTTTAAAATTATATAAAATTATGGTTAAACATTAAACTGTGTCTGCCCTCATCCCAAATGAACATGTATACTAAAAGCATGATCACCTATTTTACTTTAAGGTAAATTATTGTTAATTTAACAATTATTTTTACACCGTATCAAGTCATTGAAATTTTTAACCAAAGTGTTTAAAGCATGATAAAAATGTATTAGAAATTTAAAAGCTCACTTACAGAAATTTAAACTTGAATTCATAGTTGAAGTTTGCATTCACATTACCGCATATTTAAAAAAGAAACACACACACACACACACACACATCGGGTCTTTTGTATGTTATGTTCTTCAAATAATTCAGAAAAAAATGTTGCATGTTTTTCACTGAAATATTAAGCAGCAAAAACAGCATTATTAATAATTAAGCACTGATAATAATTGAGCAACAAATCTGCATATAAAAAAGAATGAATTCTCAATTATTGTGACACTGAAGATTGGAGTGATGGCTGCTGAAAATGTAAAATATATTAAAATGCATTAGCTTTAAAATAAATAGTATCTAAAAATGCTTTGCAATGTCAAAATTAAATAATTCCAACCCACATAGGAATAATGTCCAATACACATTCCCTTTTACTGAAAATTTCCAGTTCTGAGTCAGCAGCAGTAAGGGAATTAATGGTCAATTCCTAAATTCAGATTTTTTCACACCTAAAAATTGTCATGTGTTAGCCAGACATCATCTTTGCTGTACACACTTCACGTTGTGTATGGTTTTTATTGTCTGTTTGCATGTACATGTGAGGTGGCCTGATGCATCTTGGCTTTATCCCCAAAGAGACAGATGTGCAAATGCATTATGTGTGTACACATTATCTCTCTCTCTCTCTCTCTCTCTCTCTCTGGTCTAAATCATGATAATGCATCTGAAGCTCACAGTATCTGATCCTAGAACTGTGCTTACTGTCTATTGCTGTCCATTATTAAACAGTTAAACACTCTTCTCCAGGTCTGCATTCAGCTTGACTATTTATTTTTATCTTGCTGTTAGTGTGAAGCATTAAATAAGGTTATCACCATCATTTGTTATGGATTTGTAGGCAAGGCAAAATCACTCTAATTGTTTTTCATATTTAGAAAATGCTTGAGAAATGTGTTACTATAAATATTACAATTAGTGATATTGACAATAAAAAAGCTATTCTGTTTCTATGTAGAACAGCATAGCAACAACATGGGAACCACCCAGAACAATCTAGTGACTAAAAAACACTTTAAACACCTTGTCAAGTCCACAACACACCAGCTGTGTGTGTTCTAACATCTGGTGTTCCGTTGAACAATTGCACCCCCGCCAGAAGAGGACAAAGGCTGATTCCACCCCCTCCTTTAATTGAGGTTAGATGATGAAACGAAAAGGAGTCATTTAGTTCTGTGTATTGAGGAATGAAACAATAGGGTATTGTTCGAGAGAGGTGATCAGACTCGACTGCAGGTCACGGTGGTCTGTATGGGGTGAAGTTAATCACCTGTCTGACAGAACGTTAATGAAGAGATCCCCCTCTGTTCTTTTCAGCCTGTGAGAAAGACACAAGGTCAGAGGTGCTATTCACAGATAGTGTTGGATTTACACATCAGACATGTTTGACTGATGAACAAATCATTCTTTTGAACTGCTTCTCTATAATGATTTCGGTCAGAAAATGTGACTTCTATATTCTATAGACATGTTTTATATTAAAGAACCACAAAAGAAGCCCATTCAGCTACAATTTTCTGTATGTATATATATATATATATATATATATATATATATATATATATATACACTGTATACACACACACACACACACACAAATATATATATATGCCCCTTATTATAACCAAGAATACATTTATTTGATCAGAAAACCAATACAATAAATTGATAGTGGCAGTGAAGATATTTGTTACAAAATGTTTCTATATCATCAAATTGCCACTCTTTTGAACTTTCTATAATAATTGATAATAACTGGACCCCAAAGTCATCACATTAAAATGAATTCTGAAGGATCATGGGACGCAACTGGAGTACAAAATTCAGCTTTGCCGTCACATAAAGTTATTTTAAATTGCAATAATATTATTTTTTTGAATTATTTGGAGTATAATAGAATATTCAGCTGTGGGCGGGTCTTAATTGTGCTCAGCAGGATTTGATTGGATCGTGAAAAGTGGGCTCTACATACCAGAACAGTAACAGATGGCTTGAGGAGATTGGATTATGAAGACAAATATTTTTGCTAAGAAATAGCATGCACTGATGATTTGTGCACAGTAAGAATGTGTATATAGAAAGTAAACAATGTCATATTTTATGTATTTATGTTTTTTACTCAAAAACAAAATGAATGCATTAGAATCGCTGAAATGAATCAGATAAGTCCCAATGCTAGTGTTTATAGCATGGGTGCTTTGAACCTTGCATTCTGGCCCTTTTTACGCATTTTCCCGGCTTATGACAGAAAGATCTTCTATTCCATTTATATTATTAATTACAATGCCTCTTATCACCCCCATGTGTGTGAGGTGGAGAGAGATAGCGTGAGATATTGTGTTTGTGTGAAGGCAGAAGAATGCAGCATGGCTAATTGAGTTTGGCCGTTTGCGGTGTAACGTATCTCCAGGCAGATTAAGTGCTCAGTCCTGAGGAGCACAATAAATGCAAACACACACAGCCCCGTCTCTCTCTCTCTTTCATTCCCCGCTGCTGCCTGTCTGTCAGTCAGACTCTTCCGCTCTCCGTCTTTGTGAAGAGCAGAATTTTCTATCTGACATAGAGGATCAGGAAGAAATGACTCTGATTTGGCCAGAGCTTTTAGTGTAAATATTTCAGAGCTGTACTGGATGACACCTTTCTTGAATCCCAACACACAAAAAGACTCTGTTTTCCAAATTGCATGCAATGCTCTAAAAGTATGTTCTTCACTAGTAATGGTAAAGTTCATATTTTTCACTGCATAGCTGGGACTAATGCTTTATTGAAGTCATTGCAGAATTATATCACAGAGTTAAAATCACATTTTCAAAAGTTTGTGATGTTGAAGTTGTTGTTGTTGTTGTTGTTGTTTTTTTTTAAGAAGTCTTTCATGTTAATAAGGTAATAAAATATAGAGTAAAACAGCAATATAGTTTTCAGAAAAAAAAAAAAAATGTAAGTACAATGTAAATGTACGTGCAACTTTTTTCTCTCACGGTCCTGGTAAGGTATTGTGGCTAAAATTTCGCCCAGTTAAGTATGTAAAAATACGGTATATGCTATTTTCAACAATTGTATGATTTGAGATGCAGCAGTCCTAATTTCTGCACACTGTAGGATGGATAATATGTTAATTTTGGATTCCGACACAGTCACAGGACATCACCCGCCACCTGTTCTCGTGAGGCAGAACTTGGCCACACAATATCTGTCCTGCACTATCTGATTAGACGTGTGGAGGTGTGACTGCTGGACTGTAGAGGAGGTGGAAGACAGATGGAGGTGTGATGGAGGGGGGTAGCACATTACTGATTTATCTGCTCGGTGTAGGTGAGCGTCTCTCCTTCTCTTTGTCTCAGAAGCAGAAAAAGAAAGCTCAGCCTTGTGTTTCCCAGAGGCAGTGGGCTGAGACGGAGGCTGTGGGGGAGAGTGTGGTGTGTGTGTGTGTGTGTGTGTGTGTGTGTGTGTGTGGGCTCAGAACTGCAGCCACGGGCAGAAACACCTTTCAGATGCCTCCATGTGTTCTGCTGCTCTGTGATAGGACTCTGTTTTAGTGCAGCAAGGGATTTGTGTTAGTGATAGACAGATATGTATCAGCCAGGCGCATTAACTGGCCTGTTTGGCCATTTTTGGCTGATATAGTCTCACTGTTTGGCTGATTTTCACAAGTAGCCATGCCAAGGTATTTTTTTTGTCTTTTTTCTTTTCTTTTTTTTTTTTTGTTAAAATCTGCAGACGGCCTTGTGAATGGATAAAGAAAAAAAAAATGTTTTAGAATTTTTTGGGGAGCTTTTTTTGAGTTTTTAATGGTTGATTAGGATATCTAAGACAGGCTGGCCAATTATCAGTATAGTTATTGGCCAATAAAATTGCTTATTTATTATTATTACTACATTGAGATACATAATGTGGTTGATATGGACTTTACAAAGATAATCATGATTAATCATAGAAAAATCTAGTGTTTCTTTGATCAAAAATACAGTAAAAACAATGATATTGTGAAATACCATTAAAATTTCTAATGGCTTTTCAAATTTTTTATTTATTTACATTAAAGCAGAATTTTCAGTTACCAATTACCATTACTCCATTCTTCAGTGTCATATGATTCTTCAGAAATCATTATAATACACAGATTCAGTGCTCAATAAATATTTCTTTCGATTGACATTTTTGTTTTGTATTTTTTGATAGTTTAAAAGAAAGGTAACGCTATAAATGCCATTACATTCTCTTTTGATCAAATGAATGTATACAATTATTTATGAATATATATATATATATATATATATATATATATATATATATATATATATAAATAGCACGTCGTATTTGTGTCACTATGACGCTATTTTTGAAGTTCAATCCATGTCGCTATTGTATGATGCACTTTGTTCCAGACAACGCACACAGACACAAACAAACAAACACAGAATAATTTATTCTGCGGATAAAATGACTGTTTGAATCTCGGGTGTGTGTCTGAGAAAGTTGTGGGTAGAGAGTTCCACTTGTTGCGCATTTCACTTGGGGCCCGACTGCAAATGTGAGAGCATCCGTCAGGACACTCATTCTGTGGACCTTTTCCTCGAGCAAAAAGCTTTCGACGTGACCCACATGCTTACACAAGCTTCTTAAAAGAGCGCTGGAGTGAGAGAGATAGAATGGCAATGAGACAGTGGGCAGAAGAGGAGAGTGAAAGAGTTGAGGGCTCAAGGCTGATGCAGCACCCTGTGGACTCTTAGAGAGGGGAGAGAGGGGCTGGGGTCACTCAGGTGGGACGCAACTCTCTCATTTCCCCTCTCTCGATTTCAGTTTTCAATTTCAAAATGCTTTTTGGCATGATTGTTTTACACACAGTATTTCACACAGAATCAATAAAAGAAGCAAGAACTATTAGAGTTAATATTTAATATAAAAAATTATTCAATCAAATTATAAAATAAAATATATAATTTGAGTTTCCTATACATTTGAATCTAATAAATAATACTTTAATTATATATTCATAAATAATATATATATATTCATAAATAATTGTATACACAAAATACATTATTTTAATACATAAAGTTTTTATAGAAAATTGATAAAAACAATTTTTGGCTCATTATGGGAATTTTTAAGTTTTGTTAAATATTTTTTCTATTTGGATATTTTTTGTTTAGTAGTATTATCTTATAGCAATATAGCATAAAAGTTTCAAATTCAAACAAGTCCTTATTTTGCTGTGTCATGCAAGACAAGAGTGAGCTCTCACTAATGTGACTATACCAACGAAATGTACAGAGAGAGTCATCATTTCGCCTTTTCTCCCCCTCACTCCCTCATTCTCCACTTTCTGTCTTGGGAATGCTAATGATGGAAGTAAAAGGAGAGTGACAGCGTTGTCAGCGATTTCCTCTGCATTTTAAAGCGAGCGGGAGAGGGTGAGGTTCACAGGGCCTTGAAATGAAAGAGCACTCCCACAAAACGAGCACAATAAAAGGGAGGACTGTTTTCAAGGTTGTGAAATGACCCCACACTCCACCTCCATGAGGATGAACTATAAACCTCTTGCTTCCCTCATTCTCTTGTTCTCACACTCCTGGACTGTTTGTTTTGTCTCCGTCATTTACCTCTCTCTCTCTCTCTCTCTCTCTCTCTCTTTGTCCGTGCCTCTCTTTCGGTCACTCCAACTCTTATTTTCATTCTTTCGCGCTCACGCTCCATCTCTCTTTGCTTCACCCCCAGTCGCAGGTGTGCGGTAGATGTCTAAATGCCCCCCTCGGTGAGCCCGCCTCACACAATGTTTATTAAAATGGCACGCCGGAAACTTTGTAGCTTCCTCTGCTTTCTCCTTCAAAATTATTATTGTTGCTGAAAATCATTTTCTTCATTGCCCCTTATTTATCGTTTTTTTATGACCATATTAGTATTGATTATCGTGCTCCCAGCATCATTTAAAATGCTTTGTCTTAGACTATATGTTTTATATAATGACTACTAATTTACCACTGTCCCATGTTTGTCTACATAGCTGTTATGGTTTCATGACTTGCATATCAGTCTATGGTCTCTTTCTTCTCACATATTTATTTAATTATTTTACATTTTATTTGAAAATACATTCCTATTTTATTTTATTGTTTTACTGTATATATTTAAGCAATATAATGGCACTGCCTTGGTGCATCTAAAAAATCATGGTAATTTTTTTTAAAACCATGTCATGTTTTAAACTACACTACATTTCACTACACATTATGTTTTGATGTTTGATTTCCTTTATATATATATATATATATATATAATTTATTTATCTATTTATTTATTTATTAAATTATATTTTTTATTGCATATTAATAAAATACAAAATACTATAATGGCAGAATGAGACAGGGCATCTGTGTCTGTTGTTATGAGTGGTGGTCCGTGTTGAAGGTCAGCTGTGATCGATGCTTTTTGACGTGCCCACACAGAATGATGTCAGAGCCTCAAATAGCAATTGAGTGAGCATGTGCATGCATATGTGCAATGACTGAGGACTTCAGAAGGAGTACGATTCTTCCATTTGGAACCAAAAAGCATTCTTTCACTGTGTGTGATGACCTTTGCCTGACCTCATATCCACAAAACCATTTGCCCCAGAGCAACCTGGTGATTATTTGCACACTGCAGTGGTTCCGATGGGTGTGAAGATCTTCTGAAAGCAGTACATGTTGCTCCTGTGCTCATCTGCACTATGCTGAGTGGCATTGTGTACAAGAAATGACTCCCACAGCATGGGTGCATCGGGCTTGCCATGCAAATATCAACACCAGGAACGGATGTTTGCACTTTTGTGCATAATGTCACCCATGCATACATGCAAGCTGCGCAATGACATGCATGCAAACACAAACACACCTGCAGGGTCACAGCCTGACAGGTTTTAGGTATGCAAAATGAACCACAAATGAGCTCAAACACTCTCTGTATCACATCTGCATGAATGGGAGCTCGTTTCCGTGTGTGTGGATCTGGAACAGGGCTGTGAATTTCTCACCACAGATTTTTGCATTATGAGCAGACGTTTTATACGTGAGAGAATGTGGATGATATTTAGTGCCGCGTGTGTTTGTGTTTATCACACCCGCCGAAAGTCCTGCATCAGCAGCTGCTGGTCTGTTTTGCATATGGCATTGGAAGAAGGGAGAGAAAAGATTGAAGTGGGATATGCATTTGCATACGTGGCGGCCGTAATGCATCCTCAGTGTCACAGAGCTTCTTTGGGCTGGTAGCGATGTGGTTTATTTGAATGATATCGGGCAGGCAGACCAGCAGGCACAAGGCTTTATGCAATGACATCACTTCAGAAGGGTGATGCCATGCGCTATACACCTTGCACAAAAGCCAATGGGAGATCTAACTGCCAAACTGCGTCTTTTCCTGCCCTTGGGGTGCCTGTCTGAAGTATTTTGTCTCTGTTTTGTTCCAGATGTTTCTTCTTCATTTCCTAAGGGAAAATAGAAATGGAAACAAATGAGATGTCAAATTGTTGGCGAAATATGAAAATAGAGGACTAAAATGAATGTGGAATTGGTAATTTAATGAGAAAAATTCATATTGAAATCTTAGGGATGGATGACATTATTATTTTTTTTTAAATATTGGATATTCATTTTGACATTTGATTAATTGTGTGCATACTCATTTCCTCTATTTTTGCTTTTAGATTTTCTATGCCGACATCTAACTCAAGTTGATCTCTACAAACACTAATTATTTAATAACATGGTCCAGCTACGAAATTTTTCGTACTGTACATTATAGTGTGTGATGCTTAAATAAACTTGTATGTGATTCAAATTTTAAGTGGTTTTTTTTTTTCTTATGTGCTTTTGGCCCTTTTACTAGTTTTTTTTTTTATTGTCTATAAATACTTACTTTAATTTTGGTTAATGATAACAACACTAGATACAGGCTGTTCTTAGAATGTCCAATGCTGTCTTTATAAATAATTACTGTGTTCTACTGACACCCCTAAATCTGAGGCGTCAGTCTATTATCTCTCTCTCTCTCTCTGTCTCTCTCTCTCACTCTCACTCTCACTCACTCACTCTCTCACTCACTCCCTCACTCTCTTTGTCTATTATCTCACTCACTCACTCCCTCACTCACTCACTCTCTCTCTCTCTCTCTCTCTCTCTCTCTCTCTCTCTCTCTCTCTCTCTCTCTCTCTCTCAGTGTGCTGCATTTTTTCCACCTTTAAGGCTTGCTGAAACGTCTCTCCATTCCCAATATCAGTCTCTCTGTTTTTCCACACATGTCCTGCTCTTTTTTTCCCATCCATATGGCATTTATTTGTCTTCAATCCCTCTAACCAAAAGAGTGTCCCTCCGTCTACCCTCAGAATGGTGATTCACATGCAGCACGCAGAGTAATGCCGTGTCACGCACCGTCTCTCTCCTCCCTGCTCACCCGCTGTGTCCGTGGCAACAAAATGCGTTCAGTGTTTGTCTTTATTACTTCAGTTCAGTCAACTTAAATGGGTACAATGAGGTCTTACGGCTGCAGTGTAACGAATGCCAGCTTTGGGCTGAATGGAAGAGGTTGCACATTAACTGGTTTTGGGCCAGAACATCTCTGTTTCCTTTTGGCCCTCTGTGGTGAAGGGCAGTGCAAATGCTCCATAACTGTGCACTTAACCAGACTTTTGTAAATTGGAGTAATTGAAATAATTTACTATTTTAAGAAATTGGGATAATGTAGTGTATGTAGTGGGATAATGTATACTGTAGACAACTGGTCCCTATATCGAAATAAAATCTTTTAAAACTGTATTTGTTCTGCTGTAACTCTATTTTTAACGTTCATCCTCTGGTTTTGTGTTTGTTCAGAGCTCCAGAGATCATCTTGGGTCTGCCGTTCTGTGAGGCCATAGACATGTGGTCCCTGGGTTGTGTCATTGCTGAGCTGTTTCTGGGCTGGCCGCTCTACCCCGGAGCATCTGAGTATGACCAGGTAAGACCTGTTTAATTCTTAAATGGATTATAATGGAAACAGAATAGAGCTGGAGATGAAGTCATCCAAGGTTTCATACATGTGCTGATATTAGGTTTCCACCGTTAGTGCATTTGAGGGTATTTGTTGTACTCTACCATGGCTGTTCCCAAGCGGCTGTTACCAAGGATGGATTGGGACACCTGGGGAACCAGGCTCTGTGGAGACCCTCCCTTAATGCCCTGCACACCATAAGAATAGCATGAAAAACAAGATATATATCTTGTTACTGTATATACATGCAAACTCTTGGGGTCAGTAAGGTTTTATTATTTTATTTATTTTGTATTTTCTAAAGAAATGTATCCGTTAAATTGATTAAAAGTGACGGTGAAGAAATTGATGTTACAAAAGATTTCTATTTCAAATAAATGCTGTTCTTTGGAACATTATATTCATCAAAGAATAATGAAAGAAAAAAAAATATATATATATACATATACAGGTATTGCAGTTTGTGAAGCTGCATAACTGTTTTCAACATTGATATTATTGCCTCTTAAGTTCCAAATAAACTAGGTTCATGTGACACTGAAGACTGAAGTAATGGCTGCTGAAAATTCAGCTTTGCCAACACAGCAATAAATTACATATAAAGAAATATTAAAATAGATTGTAATTAATTGTAATATTTCACAATATTACTGTTTTTTTCCCGTGGTCAATTCCAGCCTTAGTGACCATAAGAGACTTAAGTAAAAAAAAAAATCTTAATGACCCCAAACTACCTGCAAATCTGAAAAGATATATATCTTATATCTTGTTAGTGTGATTTTACATTTAAAAACATTAGAATTTTGTCTTTTTCCACAGTTGGAACTATATATATATATATATATATATATATATATATATATATATATATGCGTTTTTGCCTGTATTTAGGACTGTATAATAACAGGAAACGAAGTGGGAGAGAGAGAGGGGGCGGGTTTGGAAAAGGTGTACGAGCTGGGATTCAAACTTGGGACGCCCATAGCGCAATGGCACTATATGTCATTGTGCTGCACACAAAGGCTGTCAGTGCCGGCTGTAGAGCATAATCTCAACTTTTTCAAATAGCTGATAAAAATCTAACTCATGTAGGCTTTAAAGGGATAGTTCATCCAAAAATGAAAATTTTTGTCATTAATGACTCACCCTCATGTCGTACGGTCTACTGTCCATGTCCAGAAAGGTAAGAAAAACATCATCAAAGCAGTCCATGTGACATCAAAGTATT
Source organism: Carassius gibelio (assembly GCF_023724105.1). Classification (NCBI taxonomy): domain Eukaryota; kingdom Metazoa; phylum Chordata; class Actinopteri; order Cypriniformes; family Cyprinidae; genus Carassius; species Carassius gibelio. Next base: position 6,338,672 of record NC_068388.1, on the reverse strand, counting down.
ATTAATGTGATATCAAAGAGTTATCTATCCCTTTCAAGTAATTGTAATTAGAGTTTCCTTTTTGGAAATTACATCTTGCATTTCAGATATAAGATATTAAGCAGCAGTTGTGAGAAATATTCACAAAAGTCACATTTTCAGTATGCACACTTTCTATTTCATTTCAACAGTGACAGCACTGTCCACTTACTGTCACTGGTACACATTCATTCACTGTTTAATATAAATTGTTGCCTTTCAATGACTTGTTTTCAAGTGTCAGACCCCTGGTATTCAGGGGCCCATTGACCCATGCCATAATCCATCCTTTGCTGTTTCCATTTTGTAATTCACTGGTCAGTAATGATACAAGAATGACATTTCCTGAATGATATTCATTTAGTGAAATGAAGCAGTGGAGTCCTGCTTTCTGTGTGTGACATTGTGTATATGTGTGGCCCTGCCGAGAGGGCTCCTTTCTCAGAAAATAGCGGTGTATCCCTGTTTGTGCTTAAGAGAGAGAAAACAATTCTGACTCTTGGCTGGGCCCCTGCTCTCTCAGCTCTCCTGGATCCTGAAGTGCTGTGTGTGTGTCGTATCTCTGACTTTCATCTCTCTCTGGCCCCTCCATAGTTCTGGACACATGCCACAATCTTCCCAATTAGCCCAGATCCTAAGCTATACAGCAGGGCCTTCTCTTAAAAAAAAAAGATTCTGGTTTCATGGAACAGCCCAGGGCCAATTTTCTAGCTCCAAGCAAACCAAACCAGTCTTTAACAAGCTCTTAAACACAGCAAAGAATTTTGCAGATTTGTTTCGCATCATTCCTGTATACTACAGATTAATATAACCCTCGTTTGGTGCATGATGTCTTATGATTGGGAAGCAAGGACTCATGGCATTACACCTCGGCTGCCCCGTTTGCTTTTGATTTTCCCTTAGAAGCAGAACTTGAAGTTATTTGCAGTCTAAATTCTAATTACAGCAAGAATCCTCAATAAGTGAATTGAAAAAAACTGCTACTCTGTTTCACAAGACGGTAAATGAGCCAAACGCGGTCTCTTGAGCAGCTATGAGCTCAGTCTCAGGATACCAGATTGGCCATTTGGAAAAGGCCGTGGAAGAGATTATTATTATTATTATTATTGTGGATTTCTTCGGCTGCCAGGCTCTTGTATTAAGTCTTTCAGGTGTGTGAATGGCATTCTGTGTAATTGCAGCACCCGGACAGACCTGTAAAAAGAGGGTTTGGCAGGGGAAATCAGTCTCATGGTGACAGCATTCATCACAGATGCAGTTTACTCTGCTTCTAATGCTGAAATCTTTCAATTGTGTCATCAGCGTGGCAGCCAAGTGACCGATATGTTTTCAGGCAGACAAAATGTCATGAAGCTCACTGTTGCTTTTCCCAGAAGTCCGTTTACAGTATTGGTCAAGGTTTCTTGCTCCAAAAACAGAATCATTTCATTTTTCTTTACCATTTGCACCCTGATCTTTAGGATTAAACATGCCGTTTTTTGCTACTGTACTTTAAGACTAGAAAAGACCTTGACAATTATTATTATTATTAACAAATATGTATTAAAACGAAATCTGATTATGAGCATTTTAAATAATATAATGTAATAAGTAATATAATTAATCTAATTACAGGTTCGTCATTTTTGGAATCTGATAACATAATCTAAATTGCATGTAATCAGTTAGTACCCAGCACTGATAACTTCATACTTTATTTAAGACTTTGTTGTCAGGCTCCAACATTTCTGTTTTTATAAAACTGCTATCTGAAAATCTGGTCCACTTTTTACATGTTGCATTAAATGTGTTCCTGTAGCTCAACTGGCAGAGCACTGCGATTCCCCGGGAACACATGATATGTAAAAATTGATAGCCTGAATGCACTCTAAGTCGCTTTGGATAAAAGTGTCTGCTAAATGCATAAATTTAATTTTATTATTTTTTAAATGATGTCGCCTTAAACTTGCATACTTTATATTGGATCCAGAAATCACTCTATGCTGTTTACATCCTCTGCTAGTTAAATGTCTTAACTATACAAATAAGCAGGTCAGAGATCTCCAAACTTTAACTTTTTTTGTTATTTATTAATTTATTTATTTTCAATGCATTTCTGTAAAATCAACATGAAATGCAATTTGCAATTTTTTTTACTTCCATTTAAGTAGGATACTTGGCAAGAAAAAAGTCACTTCGACTTGATGTCTTTTGATACTATGACCTGTTTTTGCAACTTAGTTTCATTAAATAGAATTTGCATTGTGACTGTATGCCACCATATAGTATATTAAAACTTTATTTATTAAACCAGCAAGAAAATCCTCTTTTCCTTCCCCCTTTAAGTGTACGGCATCAAATCAGTGAGTATCCAGCACTAAATGTGAGCTGTAAATGATAAATCTCCTATCGCCTGTGTTTGTCTTCCACCAGATCCGGTATATCTCTCAAACGCAGGGCTTGCCAGCAGAGTATCTGTTAAGCGCAGGGACGAAAACAACCAGGTTTTTCAACAGAGACCCCGACTCCACCTATCCTCTATGGAGACTGAAGGTAAACTCCCTCACCCTGTTTCTCTTTCTCACTTCCTTAATTAGTCTCACTTGGTTTGCATATAATAAGCAGCGACAATGTTTTTTCTCTCTCTCTCTCTCTCTCTCTCTCTCTGTCTCATTCCCTCACTCTCTAAACTAAGTTAAATTGATGCATCTACTACACCCTGTAAACACACCAAGAGGCTAATGGGAACTAAATGGGTTTTGTGTGAGAGGACTTGGCAACCAGTGCGACGTGGGATAAATCCCACTTAATGTCCCGATCTCTTTCTCTCTTTCATTCTTCTGTCCCTTTATGCTCTGTTTCGCTCCACATTCCTCCATCCTAACTGGGCCGGTGGCTGGTTGCCCATAGACTATATAGTTTCTCTCTAGATTAACTTTTGGTGAACTTTGCAAAGCTCCACATGGGGAAACGTTGATATTATTGAACCCCATTGCAACTCCAAGCCTGGCCCTTAATGCTTGGGTTTTGGATTGTAGAAATACTCAACCCAGTGTCAAGTACTTCCCAGAGATAAGGTTTTATCTTTCATAGTTCAGGTATCTTAATGGATTTTTCATTTATTTTCCGTTTAAGTGTAAACTTTATCTCAGATTTTCTCCTGAAATAATTTTTAAAGGTAAACAAACTGTTGACTTACAATTAACATGGACAAAGTGGAGGCCTTTTTGCAAGATGGATCAGGAGATTGCTGACAGTATTCCTGTTTGTGTTTGCAGACACCTGAAGACCATGAGGCAGAGACGGGGATCAAATCGAAAGAAGCTCGCAAGTACATCTTCAACTGCCTGGATGATATGGCACAGGTTAGGAGTATTGTAGCTTTGTTCGTACCAGAAAACACGCTTCAGCTTCAACAGGAGCAGAAATCTGGCTCATGGCTAATAATAACCTCCCTCACCCTCAAAAATGTTTTGTCTCTGTGTGGCAAGTTTCCAGTAATACTCATACCTCTGTTGCACAGAAAACGTTGATGTTATGTAACTTGGGACATGACTTAAAAGCACAATGGTGCATGGGAACTTCATTTCCCTTGGAGCTATTCAGTGATAAGACACATGACTTACCGTATGAACTTTGCTTTCTGCGAGTTAATGAAATCAGCACGCCTCATCACCGGCCGGTCGTCAGATGTCTGGACAGGCCGGGTCATGTTTTTGCCAACAGTGACGCAAACCTCAATTTGGATTTTTCCCATAAGAACTGACTCCATCTCAGTTCATCAGATAAAAACGGCTAATCTAATTCACAGCAAGTTCTGATGAATTCATGGAAATATGCTTATGCTTGGATACACTTAATCTATAATCTATCCTTGTTCATGTTATTCACAACACTCAGTTGAACAAGAATGACTTCAGAGCCTCATTTCTGAAGTCAGTTATGATCTAAGTACTGACTTGCACTGTAGTCCAGTTTACAGCACTGGGCTAGTACACTTACTGTAGTACAGTACTGTACAGTGAAGGAAATTTCAGTAAATACATCCTCATACCACCATGCTGTTGTAAGACCTCATAAACATAAAAGGATGAAAAATAAAGTATATTTTCAAGTGTCTTTGATAAGCTGGAAGTTATTAGGCATACTCAAAAAACATAAAAAAAAATATAAGCTAAAGTAATACCTTATTAATAATACAAATGATAATAAATAATAAAATGCATTTCATCAATAAATAAATTATTCCAATTATTAATTGATAAATACTACTACATTTATTGAGTATGATTATCGTTGTTGTTATTAATTATAGAAAAATAAACGATGATAAAATAAAACAAACACATGAAATGAAACCAATTCAAGTGAAAATAAACAAACTAATAGTAGTAATATTAGTGCAAATTATAAAATTATTATTATACTAAATTATTATACAAAATTGGCCATTAACAAGCAAAGAGGAAATGTTTCTTTCATAATAAATCATAATAAAATAAAAAAAATGATTTGAAATCAAACAAAATAATGATTGTATCATTGTTAATCATTTAATATATAATAATAATTGTTGTTGTTGTTCATTATACAAAAATATAAATTAGCAAACAAACAATTTAAGGTGGTCTTTATTTTTATTTATTTTTTACATTTAATAAGTCACCTTCACTCAACAGTTTATATTTTAGAGGCTACAGACTTTAGAACGTGTGTGTGTGTACGCGTGTGTACGTGTACATTTGTTTTTCTATACTGTTGGGGACTTAATCCTGAAAACACACCAACTCATGGGGACTTGTGTCATGGGTACAGATGCTTGTAAATCATACAGAATTAGTTTTTTTGAGATTGTAAACACTTGAGTATTCAGCTAATTAAAATATAACATTCAGATGTGAAATGGAGCGCAAGAATGATTGTTTTTGGTTTCATCATCTTCAAGATAGTTCACAGTTCATCTTCAAGTGTGCATGCATAACTGTTTCTATGAGATTTATGTATGATAGCGATGCTGCAGTTTATATTCTACATCCTGAATTATTATTTTTTCCTCTCGTGTCAAAGATAATTTCTTTATCATGCAGCAGGGTAATGGAAAACAGAGAGTCAGAGAGACAGAGCAGGACTAAAATAGCATAAAAAAAGGGCTGTGATTTGCACTGGTGACTGTTGGTTTGATAGCTTGGGTAAGTTATGCCACAGATAAACAGCATGTACCCCCCCCCCCCCCCAAAAAAAAAGCTCTGCTGTTTTAATATGATTTTTTATATTTAATAATATGTTTGTTTGTTTGTTTAAATATAAAGGTCACATTAAAACTTTTAGCCCTTTTTAAAAAAAAAAAATAAGGTGAAACTAAATTATACATCGATATATAAATAAATAAAATGTAGATTTTGTTTATTTTCACATTCTCAGACAGATGGGAATATCTGGCCTGGCATCCGAAGCATTCCTAAGTGAATATCTGTAAATGTGAGGGCAAATATTTGGGAATATCAGAAAGGTTACCGCTGCCCTCTGAGAACACACACACTTTTTGACTGACAGACCTGTGTATATTAATAGAGTTGTACATGTCAAGCACTGCGGGAGATACACTCAAAAGCTGTAAGATGCATTCAACATGCATTCAGCTACTAAGGATGATTTATTCTGCAATTATGGTAGCTAATTTATCCCACTGCCTGCATTCAAGGATTATCACTGTCCAGTGCATTTACAAATATGAACTTTTTAATTTTGCATTAAAGCATTACAGCAATACACTTTTTTTCACTACAATTTCTGTGCTGATTGACCTTGTGGTTCTTATTTGAAGCATGTGGAATTCTGTTTCCTGAGGGATTCTGTAGGCACAGATTCCACGACGATGTGTTAGTCAATGTTGCATCAGAAAAAAAGAAGACAAGAGCTGGTTAACCTTGTTTGAGGATCCCTACAGTACTTGTTGGTCTCTGTGCATCTGTCAGTCTGTCTCTCTCTTTCATTTCTCACTCTCATCTTCTCTCTTTTGCTGTGTGCAGGTGAATATGACCACAGACTTGGAGGGCAGCGACATGCTGGCAGAGAAGGCAGACAGAAGGGAGTTCATTGACCTGCTGACCAAGATGCTGACCATCGACGCAGACAAGAGAATAACACCCATAGAGACACTCAACCACCCCTTTGTCACAATGACACACTTGCTGGACTTCCCACACAGCACACAGTCGGTTGAACTACACTACACCAACATTAGTTGTAAAGGTTATGCAGTTTTATCAAATTATGTTTATGTCTTTTTTTCTTGCAGCGTCAAATCCTGCTTCCAGAACATGGAGATTTGTAAGCGTCGGGTGAATATGTACGATACAGTCAATCAGAGCAAGACACCCTTTATAACACATGTAGCCCCCAGCACCTCCACCAATCTCACCATGACCTTCAACAACCATCTTAACACTGTGCATAGCCAGGTCAGTATCCACACACACACACACACACTTGTTCACATTTATCACATTTAACTAGCAACTTCCCATTTTATTGTTCTTAAATAAAGTTAAAGTTATGATAAGCAAAAGCCACATCTCCAACCTGTACTTTTGCCATTTTAGATACTATTTAGTCTTTGTAAAACACGCATTTAATTTTTTCATTGTCGTTTCTGACCTAGCTGAGTCAAAATTGCTAAAAATGACCATATGAGCAAATGTGTTTAAAAAGAAAATTAGTTAATGCACCACAATAAAGCATCACGATAAATGTACCTGTGAATGAAGGTAATAAATTACAAGATCATACATTTTTAAAATATTTAAACAATCAAATATTTGTAATTTTTAAATAGCAATTTATTTAAAATAAATATTTGCAAAAAGAAAGTATTTTTCTTTATTTCCATTATAAACGTCTTTAAAAAAAATTAAAATGAGATAAATGTATTTGAGAATGAAGATAATAAATATAATTAAATAAATAATAAGATCATAAATATTTAAAAGTTTTTTCAGTTCTTACATAATTAAATATTTGTAATATGTAACTAATAATTTTTACATAAAAATAAACATTTTTCTTGATTTCTTGTTAAATATGATTTTGAAAAAATCCTTAAACAATATAAATGTCCTTAAGAAGACAGATCATAAGTAAAAATAAAAAAAAACAAGATCATAAACAACTTATACAAAAAAGATCTTTCCTTATTTTAAATGTATTTCTCTCTCTAAACGGTGTTAAATATTGTGCTCATAACAAGCAAAATTAAGCACTTTTTCTTTTCAAGTAAATATTTGTAATTTTATGGATATTAAGATGTTTTACTAAAAAAAGTGAAAGTGCTGTATGGACCCGTTTCATTATGGAATTATATTGTTTTTTGAATTAGGTATGCAGTTTCAACCTCAAAACTACAGCTAGGTCAAAATGCACACAGAACCAAACTATAGTGATTCAAAACTTGAATTCAGTTCAAACGATCCTTAGCTCTGTTTAGTTTCTCTTAAAGCTGCAGATAATCAATTGTATTACATGCACAGACTCATTAGCAGTGGAACAGACCTCAGAAATTAGAGTAGCATTGGCCCATTGACCACTGGCAGTATCGGATGACTTCCTTCAGTGGACAGAACACTAGTCATATCATGGGCCATTTGGGCTGTGTGTGTGTGTGTGTTTCCAGCCTTGCAGCCCTCTGTCACAATGTGCTGATTAACAACATGACAGCCTCTACTTCCTGCTTGGCTTGCATTTTACTACTTTGCAGCCTTAAGGATTGCACCACTTTGTTTCCTTCTCTCCTTTTGTTTCATCCTGTTTTGCCTCAGTGCAGTTCAGCTTCACCAGGGAGCATTTGTCTAAACTGCTGACAGAGGGCCAGGCATGAATCCCATAATGCCTTCATTTTGAGTTCTTAGATCGGCTCAAACCGTGACTTTGAAGACTTCATTCAGCTGTAATGTTAATGTTATAGCATTCCGGCCTCACTCTAATGTCATGAGAAGAACGTTGTGTAGGGTATTCGATGTGTTCGAAGGGAACGCTTGTGTAGCATTAGCCAGCTGTGAGGCTGAAGTGTTTATTTTGTGTGATGAATGCCATGGCGGTGTATTGATTAACTCTCTCCCCTGGTGCTCGTCGGCCTTGCTAAATGGGAAAAATGAAAAATGAAAAGCGCTGTACTGAATTCTCCCCTTACAAACCTTAATGAAAAGTCTATAATTACTAGCGGTGGCATGAGATGAAACCGTATTGCTTTGGTAACAGCTGAAAGTAAATAACACTAGCCTCTATTAAAGGAAAAGGTTTTGATGGTGTGCCAGCATTAGGCACATCTGTTTTTGTCTATTGTATTGTCCAATTTTGTCCATTTCTTAGAATAAATTACAGGCATTTTAGGAAATGCACTCGTACCATCTAGAGGGTTACCATCTAGACCTATTTGGACATGACCTTTGACCGGGATTTTTTTGCCTTCTTATTTTCAGAGATAGTACAGAGAGAAGTGGAAGACGTGGAAAGAAAAGGGCTCAAACCCACATTCCTTATATCAGCTCCACTGCTCAACATTTTAATGTTGGAGCATGTGCACAGACCACAAAGCTATAGCTTGGACCATTTTTTAATTTGAGAAGTTTTGTACAAGAACATGGGATCATAAATGGGCTCAAACTTAAATTTTCCAAATGACCACTAAGCCATAGCTCAGAACTTTTCTTTTTTTTCCTTGGACCTTCTGAACATGCACATTAGATCATGTGTTGGCCAGACTCAAACTCACATTTCCCATATGAGCACTATGGTTCAGAATATAGATGTTAGAGCTTGTGTGTTGACTGCTAAGTCATGGCACGTTACCTTTTTTTCAGTTTTGGAAGTTTTGAATTTGTGCATGGCAACAAGACCCAAACCCACATTTCTTATATTAGCACCGAGGCTCAACATTTTGATGCATGTGCACAGCCCTCTGAACCATAGATCAGACTATTTACACCATTTCTTTTTTTTAAGTTTTGGAAGATCTGAGTAGGTGAATGGGACCATGAATAGGCCAGACTAAAACCCAAATTCCCCATATAAGCTAAGAATATTGATGTTAGAGCATGTGTGCCTACCAATAAGCCATAGCTCAGACCATTTAAAAATTTAGAAATTCTAAACAGGCACATGGAATCATGATGAGACCATGAATAGTCTTTTATTTGGAAGTTTTCAATTGCACATGGGAACAAAAGTAGGTCAGGCTCAAACCTACATTTCTTATATTAGCACCAAGCCTCAAGATGTTGATGTCTTGGCATGTGCACAGACTGCTAAGCCATAGCTCGAGCCATTTTTTTAAACTTTGGAAGTCCTGAATTAGGTGCATGGAACCATAAGTAGGCCAAACTCAAACCTACATTTCTTATATTAGCACCAAGTTCAAAATGTTGATGTCATTACATGTGCGCAGACAGCTAACCCTTAGCTCAAACCATAGCTCAGCAGCAGGCCAGACTCACACTTTTCCCAACTGAGCTCTTAAGCTCAAAATATTGATATTGGAGCACATACGCTAACTGCTAAGCCATGGCTCTGATCTTGTTTTGGCTTTATGTTTTTGTTTTTTTGAGCAGAAATCACACCCTTTCCTCTCTCTGGCGATGTTACCACACTCATATTTTTACTTCTGGCTATATTTTTGCCTTATGTTTTCATTATCGAGAGAGAGTGACTGTGATGGAAGGACCTGCACAATTCTTTTGAGAAGCATATTCGGTTCACTGTTCTAGATGGAGGAGAGGGAGTTCCCTCGTTCATCAAACCTCCTAGATGGCGCAAATTCCACATTGATAGATGAATAAACAGATGAATGTGCTGCAGTCAGGCCGGATTAAAAAGCCCTGGAGGGGAAATCTAGTGCAGAGGCTTTTGAAGAACAGATTTTCTCTCCCCTCACCAGTTAGAACTGTGTGTATATTTAATCTTAGCTTTAGCGCAAAGAGGGATCATTATCTGCTGCTAATGAGACTGAGCAAATTCAATGAGCTGAAGGGTCCTAGCATTGATGGAGACTGTAACACAAGAGCATTGATTGAAGCTCTCTCACCTCCTCTTTCCTCATGCTCGAGAAGTCATTTTATAGAAAATGCCTGAACCCTAATGCTGTCTGCACACAATAACAGCTAATAAAGCATTTTAGTTAAGACATTACTCGGAATTTAACACAAAGCATGCTCCCTGTGCTTGCTGCCTGCCTGTTTTCATCAGCTAACATTTTTTTTGTACATCCATCCTGTAAAATCAAGAAATATTATATTATATATTATAAAAGAGTTTATGTTCATAATTTGGTCTTATTTGCAATTTCCCCCCTCATCATTTATTGTTGCTCCACCCAATCCCCACACCCTCACCCACTTCCTCATGCTTTTGTTTGTTTGTTCATTTGGTCCCATTGGTTCCTTTAGGCCACCAACCTGGCTCCCTCTTCCACCAGTGCCACCCTTTCCCTTACCAATGCTGATGTCTCCATACTAAATTACCATTCTGCACTCTACCAGCCTTCTGCGGCCCCTATGGCTGCCGTGGCCCCCCGAACCATGAACCTCCAACCCGGTGCACCACAACTCTGCGCCGCCCGACCCGATCCCTTCCAGCAGGCCCTCATCGTCTGCCCACCAGGCTTCCAGGGTGAGTGCGGATTTAATTTATACTAAACCCTGGATATTTCTGATATAGATTTGGCTAACCGTATCTTATTTTATAGAACTAGTCCATGCAAAATATGCAATTGTGTCATAATTTACTCACTGTTATTGTTTTTTTTTTTTTTTAAGAATTCTTCCCATTTTACCTGTTTATCTCTTTCCTTATGACAGCAGTTCATAGTATCTGCTTCCAGACAAATAATATCATAATAATGGTCCATACCACTAGTGCACAATAGTCTTCAGAAGTCATACAACACATTTATGTGATTTTCTGTGCCATTATGCACTGATAATATTTAACAGAAACTTGCGTCAGGATTTGAAAATGAAAACTTGAAGTTTTAATCTATTGTATGAAAGAGCTGTGTAAAGATTAATTTAAAAGTCATATAAATTTGAAATGAGTAAATACTGACAGCATTTTAGTTTCTGATTGAGCAGTTTCTTACATTTTGCCATCTAATGGCGTTTTCCTTGTTATTTCTTCCCAGGTTTGCAAGCTTCACCCTCTAAACACACTGGCTACTCGGTACGGATGGAGAATGCAGTTCCCATAGTAACACAGGCCCCCGGTGCCCAACCTCTACAGATCCAGCCGGGCCTTCTGACACAGGTATAGCCAGACATTGCCCCCATCGCCATTACAATACAAAGCCACATTTCCTAAAGTGATTTTCCTAAAATCTCAATTACATCCGAGTTTGGCTCCAACGTAGAGCAATTAGCATGACCTACTTTGTTTTAATGATATAAGTATAATTCACTTTCCTTCAACAAAATCGAGGAGACACTCTCATTTCATGGCCAATAGATTAATTGAAGTCGAGTTAGATTTATCTCTGCTCTGCTCTAGCAACTGGAGTGGGATGTCTTTCCCCACTGGAGATTTTACCCCACTGATGGTTTGCTTTCCTGCTTTCACTAAGTCAGGCAACTGTGCTTCATTCCTGGACTTAGAGGAAGTCATGCTTTGATGAGCAAGACTGAGGTTGGCTATAAATGAGGTCTTTGGATGCTGAGGGATTTGCCATCCCTCTGGAGCCACAAGGCAGGGCCCAGACGGCTTTTAAATTTGAGACAGGGTGGCGAGGTTCAGAGCCGTTTAGCTGATTTCTAATTTATCCCCAACATTTTCAGTTTTGCTGTTTTTTCTTGTTGCTTTTTGAAGACTCTACAGATTAAAGGAAAGGTTCAGCCAAAAATGTACATTAATTACTCGCATTCATGTTGTTCCATACCCTTACTTCTATGAAACATAATTTTTATTTTTTTTTAAGCAATATTCTGTTTTCAGTTTAATGAATGTGAAAGAGGTCTGTGGCTGTGAAGCTCCAAAATGCCAAATGAAACACCATAAAGGTGTCAAAAATGTCCATATGACTCATGCTGAATCGTGCTGAAAGTTGATATCCGTTTTAGCATGTTTATGAGAGAAGCAGCAATATTTCAGCAAAGAATGAATGAATTATTTTCTTGAATCAGCGGATCCGGTTTGCAAAATCAGTCTGAATGATTAATTCACAAAGCTGTGATTCATTCAGGTCTGCTCATTCGAGGAAAAGACCATCAGTTAAATTTTGGTCAGTTTTTCAAAAAATGCTATCATGACTTGAAATATGACGCATAAGTCATATTTACCACTTTTATTTTTTTATAATTAGTATTTTATTACGTTTTTAAACATCACTATTACAATAAAATAAACATATTTACCACTTTTATGATGTTTTTACAGTGTTTGGCAATCTGAAGTTTGAATGCTCCAGTTTCCATTCATCTTTATTTCACTGAAAAATTTCACTTCTTTTGTTTTTAAATATGATGGTTGCAATTCATCTGCACACGTTTTCAGTGTTGCTGAGCTTTGCTTGTGTTTCCGTTTCATGGCTCTGCCCAAATGCTTAAGTACAGTAATGCCTCTTTATTGTTCCTCATGTTCAGGAAAACCTGTGCATAAATTCCATGGGTGATTATCGGAGCGTTGCATTACGAAAGGCGGATGGCAATACTTGTTCATCACTACTTCAGGGCCTCGACCGCCCATTATCCACCCTTTAACCCAATCAGCCAGACCACATCGCTCCTGGTGCCAGTGGAGTAGGTTTCTAAAAGGCCTCAGTCTTTATCTGGAGCAGGAATGCAGAAAATGTAAAAACAATTGGGGCGGGAGCGGCGGTGCTTTCAGAGCCCCCGGGGGTGACAAAAGGCTTTCACCCCTTGAGGGCAGAAAAGCTGTTGGGAGGTAGTTGCAGAGATGGCCTTTCAAGGAAAACTCTACTCTTATCTGGGTTAGCGTTCCAGGCCAAATGATACAATTACACAACCTAACCCTACAGTAAAATACAAGTGTCAAAAAAAGTTTACAGTTTCAGTTTACGTTGGTCAGTTTTAAAGATTTTTTTATTTTATTTTATTTATTTTTTACTTCTTGCTGAAATAAAAAGTAAATTTCAAATAAATAAACATTCCAAGTTCTGTCAGGTCAGTTGTAAAGCTTTTCTTGTTTCTTTCTTTTTGCTGCAGGACAGTTTAAAAATGTATTTAATATTTTTTTCTTTTTTCTTTTTTGCTGAAATAACAAGGAAGTTAGTTTTAGTTTTTCTCATGTCAGCTGTAGAGGTTTGCTTGTTTATTCATTCACTCATTCAGTTAATTCATTTATTCTGTTTATTTTATTTTGAGGCTAAAATAATAAATATATAAAACAATTAAGTCTTTTAAAATAATGATAATTAAAAAAAAACTATAAAATTGATGAAACACAATAAAACAAATGACAGGACAATTATAGTTTGAATTAACTATTTAATACATAAAACTATTTTAAAATCTCTTTAATAATATCAGTTCAATGCACTCCAGAAGGTCAACCTTAAATAGCAGGAATTCCAAAAAAAAAAACAAAAAAAAACAAGATTCACTTCATTTACATATCTAAATGTGTAATCACAGCCTTTCAAACATCGAATAAGCATTTTTCCCACTCTTCCCCCATCACCCTCCCTTATTTGTGTGAGTGCTGTGGTCCATACTGATGGACTGGTAAATAGATGTGCAAAGGGTATTAAAGGAACAATTCATTAGGTCTACATTAAACTGCTAATCAATAAAGCTGCATTAAACTATTAGAGCTGCACACACTCTTCTTCACGCTCACATCTCTGGGTAAATTATGCCGGGCACTCCCCGTACTCCTCACCCACCATACAAAGCAGCTCCTCAAAAAGCCTCTGAACAGGGCCCCTGAATTATATTAAAGTCAGAGCTGATTTGGAAAATGTCTAACACATCAGCACACATCCTGGGAGATGCCACATCTCTTTATTAAGGCAGGGTCTTATCTTTTTTATAGGCAGGAGCCAAGGCTGTACGCAGTATGCAGGGGCCCCGTCATCTAGATACGGGTGCCAAGGAATCGAAGGAGGGAGAGTTCCATCGAAAGTGGCACAAGCTTTTTCTTATTCCAGAGGGAGATCTTTTATGTTGTCCATAATTTGCTGCTTCAAAGCCATCCTGCTTACATCTTCATTTTCAGACCAAGAGAATAATTAGCTTAGAAGATGGATGGGTTATACAATTGTTTATGATATATCTCTTCTGTTCATATTTTGTTAGAACAATTTCACAGGCCCGAACGCTGACGCTACTGTGTCTTAAATAACTAAATGAACCCTGTGGTGGTTGTTTGGCACAGTTTAGCACTTACGAGCGGTCATTTCTCTAAATAGCCGTATCCTTTTTCTCCTCTCTCTCTGAATACATTCGTGCAGTACACTGGCCTGTTTAGCTGTGCCGCAGCCCTGCGATTTGATGTGCCAGGTTACGAGGTCTTCACTCTGATGCCAATTAAATCAGAAAAGGTCACAGAGTCTGTGTGCTGTTGGTTGCTGGTTGCCATTCATATCCTACTCGACTGCAGTATCTAACTCACATGAGCTCCACTATCTGTGGATGTTCGACCTTCTGATGGAGATGTGCCTGATCTGTGTATGCTAACCCTTTGTTTTCCCTTCATCTACAGCAGGCCTGGCCGTCTGGTACTCAACAGATTCTCCTTCCGCCTGCATGGCAGCAGCTCACACACACCTCCGTGCAACACGCCACCGTCATCCCCGACTCCATGACTAGCTCGCAGCCTCTGGCCAACTGGAGGTGAGATACTGCCATGCCGTCACTGCTAAAGAGGACTATTGTGCTTGCTATACTACACTTATTCTTAGTCCGTTACTGTCACATTTTTTTGATGCCAAAATGCTTTTTTCTGTTCTAACAAAAATGACAGTTCTATCATATCGCTCCAAAACTGTATGCATTCTGTTGAACCCAAAAGAAGATATTTTGAAGAATGCTGGTAACCAATTTAATTCTGGAACCCAACTGTTTCACTCCGTTCTGTTTAGATGCCACAGAAGCTTTTATTTTTTCTTTGTTTTATTTAGCTGGGCAGATCTACAATTTCATCATGTTTACTAGTGACTCCATAAGCATTTTAAAATGAATTACAGCCTTATACGAAACATATTATACCATACTGATTATAAACAGGCATGTGGAACTCAACCAATCTATTTTAAGATATCATGACTGGTGATCCATATATTTGACGGCAGTACCCCAACACTGGGTTTTAATAGTTTCATAGATAACAAACTAAGCAGATTAAATTATCTTGGTTTCTTAGTTTGCAAATGCACCTACAAAGACATCATGCATTTGAATTATTCATTTGGAATGAAGGAACGGAATATTTTAAGTCTGATATATTCTAGATTCGTTTAGAAATAGTGTTGGTTTCTTGTATTAGAACAGTGAGTGAAGGAGCATCTCTCTGGCTAGGACAGGGAAATGGAGTCAGGTCGTGCTGTCCTGCATGAGGTGAACGTATTACAGATGAACATGCGCTGATATCTGCAGATCATCACATCAGCGCCTTAAGCTCAGCCCGGAGGGCTTGGTAGTCCTGAGCCAGTCCGGTTGGAAGAGTGTCGCACTTTACTGCAGAGAGAGATTTCTCCTCCGAGATCTAATGCTGTCCTCTGCTTCTTTGCTGTTTTGCTGCAGTCACTGCTGCCCCCTCTGGCTAATTGTTGCATTGCATTTATTCTTCATTTGATAAAATTGGAGTTGTTGATTGAAGATAGTACAGATATCTAAATGCTAGATACTAAAAAGTGTAGTGTTTATTCCTATATATGAAGCATTTAATTCTGACAAGTAGTGCTGTGGAAAAATTGCTTTTGAACGGTAGTGTAGCCTAAAAAAGGGCATGCTTTAAAGATGCTTGTTTTGTTTCAGGAATTCACATCCCCATGGCAGCCATTACAATCCCATTATGCAACAGCCAGCCTTACTGGCAGGTCACGTCACCCTGCCCTCTCAGCAACCTCTCAATGTGGGCGTGGCTCATGTCATGAGACAGCCATCAAACAATAGCTCCTCCTCCAAAAAGAACAAGCAGCACCAGATGAACAACAGGTCAGACAACCCTCATTAAAAAAGCTGCCAAGTTAAGCCATGAAGTGGTAATATTCATTGTATACTGGTATTTAAAAGGTACATCTATTAAAGCCATGGTATAATATTGTAAAATGTAAAAAAAAACTAAACAAAAAAAAAGAAACGTAAAAAAAAAAAGTACTTATGTGAACTTAATTGTTTCTTAGGAACGTGTCAGCATATGAGGTATCTTCCACCCAGCCGGTGACATCACCTCAACGCTCCAAACGAGTGAAGGAGAACACCCCACCTCGGTGTGCCATGGTTCAGAGCGGCCTGTCCTCGACCTGCGGCCCATCACAGACCTGTGGAGGTGGTGGAGTAGGTGGATGGGGAGGCGAGCAGGCTTGTAGCACCACTAGAGACCATCACAGTCAACACAACCCACCGCGCCAAACCATCGTCATCCCCGACACCCCCAGCCCAGCCATCAGCATCATCACCATCAGCAGTGACACAGATGAGGAGGACGACCTTAAACAGCCCAATAACACCAGGTCAGTAAAATGGGACGAGCGATTTCAGTTCACTGTTCTGTAATGTGACAGAACTGTTTGAGTGACAGAGGGAAATAATGTAGGACAGGATTTTATCAATCCATTTGATTGGATTGTGTTATGTTAGGATGTAATATTATGTTTAAAAATTGTGATATCGGTTGAATTGGTTAATGGTACGTTGGTTAATGGTTCCCTTACTGTATACAGTGAAAAACTATAAATAAATGCAACGGGACATTTCATGTAAAACACTGTTAAATGATCAGTTTTTCTTTTTGGAAAAAGAACAAGTCAGCTTATAATATACAGTGAAATACAGTTTTTTTGTCTTCTCAACAGCACGTCATCCAAACAGAGGAAGAATGTCATCAGCTGTGTTACGGTCCATGACTCCCCAGACTCTGACTCCAGCAATACCAGCCCGTACGCTGTGGAGTCCCGGCCTAATGGGCCCAACGCCAACAGCTACGACTCCAAAGGCGCTGTCTTGGACAACTACAGCAACGGGAACCCCCGCACCATCATCATCCCTCCACTGAAGAGCCAGACCAGCGGGAATCTGGGAGAGTGTGACAGACTCCAGCCTGGTGAGACAGGGCAAGGGCTGATAAGCAGACGGAGAGAAAGGGACACCTGGCAGAGCCTGAATCAAGCATCAATTTAAAGTGACAATTCACTGACAGCCTCTGATATGCAGGGTAGATTTATTTAGTAGATTTATGAGGCATTTCAAAATCTGTGGGCAATAAAAACAGCTTAGAGAGGTAATTCGAATCAGGTCTGTTAAAAATTGTCAGAAGATATTTTATGACAATGCAAGTGTGATCAGCACTGTTTTTTTATAGTTGCTAAACTATATTTGATTCAGGCAAATTATTTTTTCCTCTTTTTTTCAGTCTGTGATCTCTTTCCTGTCACATAATAAATGCATTTGGAAAAACTTGTTGGAAAAATATAAATAATATTGTCTTCAATTTATGTTTTCAATATTTTCAAAAAAATTTCCAAATGTATTTTTTATGAGAATTTTTAACACGTTAAATCAATCAACATTTCCAACAATTTTCAAACATTTTATTCATTCGTTCATTTTACACACACACTTTTTATTTGTATTTATTCACCACAATATAATTGGCAAATTTATTTGCTAATTTATAAAAAAAAAAAAAATCGATTTTATTTAACACAATACAATCCATATTTTCAAAAATTTTCTAACATTTATATATCCATCCATCCACCACAATATAATCCAACTTTATTTCAAATTTATTTTAACAATATTTATAACATTATTTTATCAATTCAAACAGACACGATGAACCACCAGAACTCCACCTACAAGTTCAAACCCTCCAATGGTGTCTTGTCTGGCAACAACCACTCTTCAGGAGGCGGGACATACCGGCAGCAGCGCATGGGGCCACACCCCTTTCAGCAGCAGCCTCTAAATCTCAGCCAGGTATTTCAGTCAAGAATTTAATTCCTGGTTTCTTATTTCATATATTTATTCACATGAGTAATATGGAGACATCCCCTCATTTAGGCCCAGCAGCACATGGCAGTTGAGCGCAACGGCGGTCACCGGCGGCAGCAGGCCTACATCACCCCCACTATGGCCACCCAGGCTCAGTACGCCTTCCACAACAGTCCCACCCACACAGCTAACGTTCATCCCCACTTAGCCGCTCCTCATCTGCATGGTCAGCCACACCTCTACACCTACACTGCCCCCGCGGCCCTGGGCTCCACCGGTACGGTGGCTCACCTGGTCGCATCACAGGGTTCAGCCCGTCACGCAGTCCAGCACGCTAGCTACCCGCCGGGCATCGTCCACCAGGTGCCTGTTAGCATGGGCCACCGCGTGCTTCCCTCACCCAACCTGCACCACGGCCAGTACCAGGCCCAGTTCGCACACCAGACCTACATCAGTGCTTCTCCTGCCTCCACTGTCTACACTGGATACCCGCTGAGCCCCACCAAGATGAACCAGTACCCTTACCTCTAAAGCTGAAACACTGGAGCCCAGCCAATCGCTGCTTACCATTTCTACCCTTATCCCACCTAGAGACAGAGAGACAAGCTGAAGCCTATCGACCCTTAACCCCCATCCCCTCATTCCTTTCATGCTTAAACTTGAAGACAATGAAGACGCTGATGGATAGAGGAAGTGTACTCTCAGAGGGAACAGAAGGGTACCAAGTAGTTTTTTTTTTCTTTTTTTTAAGATGAGTTTTATTTTGCCCATCTCAAAAGGGCCTGTTAACATTTTATTTTGTGATCTGGAGTTTTCGTCTCTTTAAAAAGAGAGGAAGAAGGTTTTTGCTTTCGTAGTTTCTTTTACAACAAGGTCTCATCAGCAGGCCGTTTGGGAGAGACCGAGTTTCGTTCGACTGAGATTTTGTTTGCTTTTCCCTTTCTTGAATTCATTTACCGACTGTTTATCCGAGGTCACGACATGGATGTTTTGAATTCCTACAAGAATTATTTTGGATAAGGTGAAATACGGATATCTGCTGCTCTTCAAAGAAAAAAACAAACAAACTAAAAAAAACATAACGATGGCCTTGAACTGTCTTAAATGTTTCCAAATTCCATGCGGCGAGATATTGTGCGTATTCCGCCGTGCTCTCCGGCAAGAAACACCTGGAGGAATCTTCTGGAAATAGGACGACAAAACTTTCTAGTGTATTTATAGACTTTTCTTTGTTTGTGTTCACATTTAGAAAAGAAAATCCGTTTGTCATACCGTAGAACATTAGCTGGGCCCCTCTTTGTAGAATGTAGCAGTCTGCACCCATTGATTTCACGAAGAACCTTTCTGATACCAATAGATTCTTGTTTTTCCTCTTTCAATGTGATTGCACAAAGTGGTTACAATAACATAGGCATGTTCAACACGGTAGTCGGTCGTGCGTTTGCGTGCATGTGTGCGCCTCTGTGCGACATATTCCTCCACGGTCTTAGGTTTATCATTGTTACCTCGTAGTGCCTTACATATATCCCGACAGTTTACTTGGCTGGAAACCCTCTAGAAACCAGATGCTAGTCAGAGAGCTGGCTCCTAGATTGAACATCTTCATCCAAAGCTGTTTCGTGTTTTTGTAATTCCATGCGTAAGCATTAGCCCTGAAAGTTATTTACATGCTTCTCATCTAGCGTGCATGAGGTCTTCTGCATCTAAAGATAAAGATACTTACTTGGGGTAACGAACCAAAGTCATCATTAAAAGATAAGTAACTTTTGTTTTGGATAGTTGATATAATTATATATACCGTATTTACTGTACATACTGTAGCTATGTGTTTTAGTACTTGCAATCAATGCAACATCACTGATTTTAGACTACCTATGTCATAAAAGGGAGACTAAATGCATATTTGATGGAAAAGCTAAGTATCGCTCAATCAGTTTGAGATCCGGCTACACAATTTGTCTAAAAATAAAATATACCAGGTCTGAAGAGGTTGTCTGTTTATGGAAGGCTGAAACCTGGGAGGGTTCGAGAAGGAGAGTCTTGTGAGGAGTAGGAGGTGCTTGTGGATTTTGAATTGTTGGAAACGCGCGAGGGCAAATTACACAATTTGTAATGAGAATAGCATGTTGGCTTTGAGCAGGTTGGTAGATGCCGAAGGAAGCTGTGCAGCACGACTGCACACCATACTCTGATTTAAGCACTCGTTCAAGGTTCTGTAAAGATCTGTGGGGGTTTTATTTTAGTTGCATGAGGATATCTGCAACAATGTGCACCGGAAATCAAAATTGGCTTCGTCTTTTTCACTGTTTGTCTTACCGTAGAAATCACTTATGCTATCATGTCAGTACAGAGATCACGAACTTGTAGAAAACTGTGGGCCAATGCTTGTTTTTTTTGCTGCTTTTTTAACATTAATATGCTAGCCAGTCATATACGCTGTGTCCTAAGCATGTGCTCCACAATGAAGTGATTAAAAAGACAAGGAAAGTTTATATAGTACTTTATAAAACATACCATTGAAAAGTATGGGGTCAGTTTGATTGAAAAATGTTTTTTAATTATTATTAATACTTTTGAACAGCAAGGATGCATTAAATTGGCCAAAAAGACATAAAAAGATCATAATAAATGTTTTGAATAAATGTTGTTCTTTTGAACTTTCTATTCATCAAAGAATCTTGGGAAAATATGTATAATAATATTATGAGAAATGTTTCTTAAGCACCAAATCAGCATATTAGAATGATTTCTGAAGGATCATGTGACGAATAAATTGCACTTTAAAATATATTAAGAGTTATTATTATTTTACAATATTGCTGTATTTTTTCTATTAAATAAATGCATCCTTTTGTGAAAATAAGACTCTAAAATGTATTTTAACTTTTCTTATCATTTAAGAATTTAAGGAATACAACATAATGAAAAGACTGAACATTTTTGCAATGTGATGCGCTGGGTAAGCCCCGTCCACAGTGATCTCATTGGTCTGGAATCATCCACAAAGCTTTAAGCTAAACATCATACATATTCTGATTTGGCTGTGAATATTTGGCAATTATGCACCTGGTCAGGACACAGTGTTTTTATTTTAATGTCTTCTGTTGGGCACATGCTTATGGAGTATCCAGTATATCCTCTTCTGCCCACACCTCATGCCATAGAACTTGCATTTGAAGTAGTTTTTACATTGAAATGTTTTATTGTTTTACTTTGCTTGGTATATTGTGTTCCCGTAGAGAGTGTTGCAATCATTTTTGTGGATGTTTATTTGTTTCATGCTATATGCCAAGCCTCATTTGTTTGATTTCTGGCGGTCGATATGGAACTGTGATGTTTAGTATTCATATGTGGACCCTCGTCTGGCAGGAAGCACAGACTTTGTCCATGTGCTCGGCCAAGATCTGACACCAGTTAAGTTGTACCCAAGCTTTCGGTTTTCTAGCTTGTCAGATTGATTCGTAAAGCCGTGTGTTATGACTTAGGATGCCAATAGATTTTCTTTTGTTGATGTTGTTGCTGTTGTCATATATTTGTTTAAGCTTAAGTTGGATGCTCATTCAAGCACACAGTTGAGAAAGGCTTGTTCGACGTAATTCGCATAAAACATTCCATTCCGGAAGGAGCCGTTTCTGACGGATCTGATCTGTAGTCTCCAGTCTGTCTCGCCTCACAGGGACCCGCCTGAACGACCAAATCGGGACTCCGCTGACATTTAAGGACTTTCTGTTCTTCCCACCAAAGAATTTCAACATGTCATCGATGCACAGATGTGTCCCTTGCTGTAATGGAGAATAGAGAGTGCGTTTCACTGACATTTGGCAAATGAAAAACATAAAATACAGATTAGATCAGGTCGGTGTCAGAAAAGAACCTGTAGATGGACGACAAAAATAATGCACTCTCATGAAATTGCTGTTAGCACAGTATAATCCATTGTTTTGGTACCTTTCTCACACATTTTGTCAGTGCTAGCGTAGACAAATCTCCTATTTTTGAAACTTGTCAAGAGGATTTGTGTAAGAAATAAGGCCTTTGTTTTTTAGAAATGTCAATGCCACATTAATGCTTTCAGTAATTAAAGCTGCTGTGTGTAATTCTTCTAAGAGTATAAACACTGAACATGGCTTTGCTTTACAGCAGAATTGGATCCACCAATGGTGTGCGACGTGGGCGTGCTGTTGTTAGTCCAACCAATGGAAAATTGAGAGGGTGTTTTGTTGTTGTTTTCAGTTTTTTTGGTACCAATAATGACACACAAAGTCCACACTGCAGCTTTAAATTTCAGCTTTTGAAAGCTCTATTATTTTGGTTCTAACTACATATGTAGGAATCACATGGATAAATAAGTGTTTCATTTAATGGCCTGTGCATTGAATCGAGTGCCATTAATGAAATGGTCACTAGTACAGAACGAATGTAGATTTCAGACTAAAATATCTGATCAACACATCATGATTGCTCTGGCTAGTAATCAATGATCCAGCATTGATTTTACCCAGATTATAATACATTTGAATACAAATTATCCATTTTGATGTGTTTTTAACTTCTTTAAATAACAGAAAGCATTATTGACTCTACAAATATATGAATTATGAACACAAAAGTCTTTTGTTTTTAGATTCATAGTTTGTCTGAGCTGTATACATTAATGGAGACAGTCATTTTAAGTTACCAAAATGTGCTAGAAAGAAGCATTCATGCAATTCATGATTCTGTTTCCCATCTTATGTCAAAATACCGCCTTCTCCTTTATTAACTGCACATGAAGCTTTAAGGAACGGAATTATTGAAAGCGATGGATTCCTCCACTATAAAAACATTCCTTAAAGCTCATTGCCAATCAAACCCTCTGCTGGATGGCTCCCAAGTCAACACTTGTAAAGCACATGATCACGAATGAACTCAAAGCTTGCAGAAATCACAATGGATTATTGTTATTTTTGTCATGGCCACAGTACTTCCACAATCAGCTTGTTTTCATCTGATTTTTCTCTCACGCGTGCGGTGAAACGAAAGCATTAGGGGTTAATGCACCATTGAACTTGTGTATGAATGTGCTAAGAGGCCAAATATGACAATACGGCCATCTTCAAATGTTGTTATAGAACCCCAAAAAATTAAAAAAGCTAAACAATAATCGTTACGCCCAAGAAAACGCAGCTGTCAATTTTTTTTTATTTAATCTCCAGCATAGTCTGTGTCAGGAGTGTGTATTACAGAGTGACATTACTACAAGTGTGTAAATCGTAACACGTAAATGTGAATCACCAGTGAATGCAAGGGACCATATTTGTGCAGAACCGTCGCTCATCACGCGAGTCGCCACAGAAAACCCGTAATGTAGCTTTGATGCACCGTAGCCGTTTGTGCAGCCATCGAAGACGTGAACAATTTTCTACTTGCACAGCAGCGAACATTCACAGTCAAATGTAAAAAACTAAATATTTTTCTACAATGTTTCAAGACCTAAGAAACCATCTGACCCCTGATTTTTGTCGATTGCTGTATGGTTTTCTCAGTAGTGTGTATCACATTAGTTGTTGTCAAAGCTATTGTGTGCTGCAGTATTTCCAGGTATACTTCTTTGTTTATTGTCTTTTTTTTATTATAATTATTATCATTTTGCTTTGTTTATTGGGGATTTGAAGAAGTGTGATGTCTCATTATTTCAATCTGTTAACGTAGCATTATATGTACCCTGTACCTTAGGCTAATATTATTAAGTATGCTATGAGAATGGATATTTTGCTGGCTTTATAGAATGTTAAAATGAATATAAGAATGATTTAACTCTTTAAAAACTGAGTACTTGCTACTAAGCGCTTGTGTTACCATTACAAATGTTGTGTGCTTCTCTTAATAATTTTCGTTGTAGAAAAAAGAAAAAAAAAAAAAAACCTGAGTGAATTTTATTAGGCTTCAACAACTAATGATAGCAGTGTAAATTCATGGAGGATTTTTAACAAACCTGGGGGTTTTAGAAGAATATAGTTATTTTATTCGTTCTATTTACTAAATGTAGGGTGTGAAGGGGCTCGCGTCGTGGTGAACTATGTTATAGCTTGTTATTCACTGTTACTTTTGATCATTTTTCGGTCTCCAAGGTGAATCGAGTTATTAAAGGAAATTTGTATGCTCACATATGCATATTGTATATGTGTAGAAATGTAATCACACTTTGTCTTGGATTTACATTAAACTGTTAAGTCACGGTATCAGTCTTGTATTTTTAATGCTGTTATTTTTTTGTACACGGGACAAAATAATAAAAGAATATTAATAAGACTACACATTTGTGCACTCTAATCAGACATTTTAGAAACCACCAAAGACAATTCTGGTGAAACTAAACTCATTTTGAAGATTGGAGCTAGTTGTCACGGTAAAAGACTATATTTAAGTAATTATTAGGTTTCATTCTATCATTCTGCTTAAGTGATTTCATCGTATTATTGGTATCATTTTCAGGTGATATTCTCTAGAAAAAGTTCTGGGTAATACCTATTCTAATATCTATAGAATAATTAAAAATACAATACAGTTGAAAACTATTTTACATTACATTTTCATTGGCTAAATCTGTTGCATAGGTTTGGAAGTATTTTGATTTGGATTTAATTTTTAGATTCGGATGGATTTCTGTTCTTGCTGTTGGTGCACATATTTTTATTAAATTAAAAATCAATTAAATTAAAAATATATTAAATGAATAAACAAACAAATGACTGGCAAAACCACAAATGGTTCCAGATTCAGATTGATTCACGTTTTGCAATATTTTTTTCATGAGCATAAAAATTTGCTGTTGCCCTCAATGGCCACTAGAGTGTGCTGTGACATAATCATTCTTGTAGAGAATAGTTTAATAACGATAGGAATTTTACCATACTTTCAAACATTTTTTTTTAAACCTTCTAGTAAATGTTTTACCTTGTGTAGGTGAAAATTATGTAGCCAAACAAAAACCGGTAACAAAACGCGTTGCCGTGAAACCACAGACGCCGGTGGAGGTGTCAACCTAACCCGGATTACTGAAGGACGGCGCGGGGAGCCAATGACCGCAGAGCCCATACAAGTGACTCAAAATCCTGCTGTCAAAGGGGAGATTTAGAGTGGTTGTATCTGAGAAAGTGAGTGATGCTCAGACAGGATCCAGACACTTCTGGGGGAAAAAAGCATAATTTGTTGTGTCACGCAATCATGCAAAACAGAAGCTTTAATCCTGATCTAAAACTGGATTTAGACGTTATCGACTTCAGACCGCTGTAACTGTCTGCTCTGAAGGTAAGGAGTTGCTTTTCGAGGCGGTGCATGTGCTAAAAGTCGGTCTTTGCTTTAACATAAACGGAAATAAATCATATTCAGCCGCGAGGTAAAGTAATTAAGTTAAACGTATATTTTGACATTACAAATTAACTCGAGTTAAATTTATCATCTGTCAACCAAGTATATGGTGACTGATTGCAATCATTTCTCTCAAAAAATCAAAACTTGTGTGCCATGTAGCAACACATCTAAAATATAATGTCCTTTTAGTTACAATAGCTAATCAAACTAGGTCTAATAAACGGCGCGAAATCCTAAGATTACAAACTATTTCAATCACAACCTCGGAGAACAGACTCGGTTCTGGTATTAACGAACAGTTGAGAAGTCCGAATCGCTCTTGTGAACTGAATCGTCTTAATGAATCTCTTGAAAATGATTCTGAATTGGTCCTGGCGGTTCTCGAGTGTTCCGCTTACTTGATTCACTTGAATAGAGAATCATCTTTTTCGGATATGAATTCACATTTGGAGAGAATTAAGGATTTGATAAATGTGGCGTAAAGTTGTTTCTGTATTCGAATTGCAGAAATTAGGCAAATAAAACGTGCTAGAAATATGTATACCACTTGTATGTGTGATGCAGACACAGACTGAATCGTGTGCAACAGCATTTTTAAATAATAATAAAAAAGTTAGGACTTTTAAATTCACACGCTTAATATTAAAATGCATTGGTTAAAATATCATAAACAGCAGTAAATACCTACAGTAAATGACTTTACTGGAACATTTGGAGTGGATGTCAGGGACCACGCGATGACGTAATTGCTCCATGACAGGAGTTGGTTCTTTGAAACGAATTGTTCAAAAGATTCGATTCGCGCAAATGAGTCGGACAAGTTAAGGAACAAAGGAACCGTAAGGTCCTTGCTCCTCACGACCACTTGTAGTCAGCGCTGGGGAGCATGGTAGTTCGTTTGAGTGGCGATTTAAATTTCTGTTTTTAATGATATGCAAGATGTCATTTGTTCGGTTTATGATTAAATCGTTAGAATTGGTTAAGGGAGTGTTCAAGAAGTCATGCTGAAAATAGGACTGAAAATGTGACCTATATAACGGTGGTATTGTTTTCATCTGCTGCAGTTCACGGCGACTAGTTAAACGCGTGGATTATCTCTCCTCGGATCACCTTGGACGAAACATGAGTTTCTCTAAATGGAGGGTTTGATGATGGAGGGACGTAGTCAGGTCACCGCGTGCGTGCTGCTGACGTTCGTCTCCATGGTGATCGCTGATTCACCTGCTGCAGGTAAGTGATGTCATGGGCTGTTCATTTGGGATGGGGGATCCGTTGGCAACAGGTAACTGGAGGAGTGTATTGGCGAGATGACATAAGACTTGCGTAGGTGAGACGGTTAAAATTACTGTAACTAATGCAATACGAAGTTTGGAGGACAATGTGAAAACATTTTGGGGAATTTTAAAACGCAGGTCGGATTCTGTTTTCCAACATGAAGACAAATAATTTTACGAAATGAATGTTTAAAACACTTTGTGGTCTGCACAAATCATAATTATCATTGATTAGATATTGGATGGAAACATGAGACAAAGACACAAGTTTTCTGTCCATTTAAGAAGTTGATTTTATTAATTTGAGAAGTCAATTTTGCTATCATACTCTGCACAGTTATATTGTATAGTTAGTTGTTTTATTAATTGCACATTTAAGGGGTTAGTTCATACATTTTGGTCCTTAACCCTTTCGAGTAGATTAACGCATATATGCGTTTTGAGTCATTTTCACCTGATAACCCCGAAAAGAACTTAAATTACACTCTCAGTTTTAATCGTACAGATAAGAGCAATACATCAATCGAATCTGTAAAGGGTCTAGTTTTTTTTTGGATACAGACATAATAACAAAAAACCTTTGTGCACTTATAAAATAAAGATAACAAACAAGGTGCGCTGTCTACAGTCTTTGTCTCCGCTGATCGTCATGTACAAACATTTCATTAAAATGAACTGTAACTCCGTGAATACTCAACGAAGAGACATGAGAGAGATATCTATAGAAAGCCTGGAATGTCTACTTTTAAACTAAACAAGTGCTGCCGAAAACAAATATTCTGAGATAAAGTAATCCATATGAAAACAACGCAATGTCTGTTTTTCATATCTCCGCTCATTATATCTAATGTGACCACGCCCCCGCGCTGAACGCGCTATTCAGATTCAAACTGATGCGCGCGGCTTGAATACGCCCACACAGAAGAAAAAGCAGCGAGACTATTCTTCAAGATTTTATTTTATTTTACTGTTTGCTTCGCGATGAGAGGACTAAGACATAATTCACCCCAAAAAGATGTGATGTGGTTGAGGATTTGAGAAATGGATTTCCTCAGAAAAAAGAATGAAGCACTTTATTCAGCAGAGATCATAAACATGAGTAAGTCTCTTTTTATTTATTTGTACTAGTTTTCACATAATGTGTAAACATTTTACTAGTTAGACTTTTTCCAAATACTTTTTCCAAACTATAATTCCTGACTAAATGTATAATCAAGTGAAACATTATGAAGTTTCAATAACAATATACAATACTATACCATTCAAAAGCTTGATGTAAATAATATAAATGTGACAAATAGAGATAACTCTAACAAATGTAAAAACAATGCAGTTCTTTCGATTTATTCCCCCTAAAAAAACCTGAAAAATATTATCAGCTCTTTTCAACATTAATAATAATAATAATAATAATGATGATAATAAATGGGGTTTATTTGGTAGAAAATAAGATTGTTAAAACGATTTCTGAAGGATTGTGTGACTAGAGAAAGGATGCCAAAAAATTTGAAAGTCAGCTTTGATTGTTCCTAATAAACTGTTTAACTGCTCCCCCAAGTGGATATCAAATTATGTTGTGGGATAATTAAATATATTCTTAATAAACTACAAACATAAAATTATATACTTTTATTTTGTTCTCTTTCTTGTAAGTCCTCCCTCACAGTGGCACAGTTGAATGAGAGGCTCATTATGCAGCTCATTATGCGGGCCTTTGTCTTCTCAGGTGTAAATCACAATGATATTCATGATAGTTGACGCCTACTCGCATATGACTTTTACCAACAAAAAGTGTTTTAGAAAATTTAAATCAATATATTGTTTTCTGTGAGTGAGTAAACAAGATGATTTTCACATCATTCAGAAAGAAAAATTCTAGGCTACAAGCTCCAGTTCTCAACTTTTCCGGCAACCAATTTTATGTATGTGTTTTATTGCCTTATTCAAGTGATTTAACATTTTTAGTTTTTCACTAACCATGCATAACATTTTTTTTCTCAAAAATACAATCATGTACATGCATGGGTTTCACATATTATTATAGCCCAGTTTGTGCTGATTACAGTGATATTAGACTTTACCCATTTAGATATTTATAATAAACTGAAAAAAGCACAAATGTCAGGGCATGACAAAACTTCTCAAGGCCCCAAAAATACCCTTAGACTCCAGAGGGTTAAAATAACAAAAACGACGACTTTATTCAGCATTGTCTTCTCTTCCGGGTCTGTTGTGAGCGCGTTCACGACACTGCAGACGTACTGTATGACGTGTTGTATCCGTGCTCACAACAGACCCGGAAGAGAAGACCATGCTGAATTAAGTCGCCGTTTTTGTTATTTCTGGACCAAAATGTATTTTTGATGCTTCAAATTATTCTAACTGACCCTCTGATGTCACATGGACTACTTTGAAGAGTCATTAATGACATAATTTTAATATTTGGGTGACTAACCCTTTAACATTCTTTATCCTCTCATGTCAGTGACTTTACCAGAACAAACCTTACATCAATTGTTTTGCTAAATAATTTTGTTTCCATCTTTGTTTACAAAATGCAAGCAAATATATTAAGCCTTCAGTTGAATTTTCAACCTAAGGGACTCACATCTTTCAGAATCTAAAGCTCTGAAGGCATCTTTAAGCATTTCTTAGCCTATCTCTTAAAAAGTTTTTGGAAATTATCTTCGAAGTGTCCACTTTAGTTTTAAAAGCCGGTCAGATCTTCTACAGCTTGTCAACATGATGACAAAAGATCTTTAAGGCTACTGTTCTTGCTTTTGTGGAACCTCATCTGCATTGGTTTTAGATTTACCCTGATCCATAACACGGACTCAAGTGTGTTGTTCTGAAACCCAAGCAATTCCTTACTTTACAGACAATTGTACTATATTAGTATCATTTTTAATAACAGTAACAATTTACATGTAGGTAGATGACTAATTGAGCACATTTAGTCTTGTATGCGGAGTATTATGAATCAGAACACTGTGAAGACAAAATATGAATTAAAATTTGGCTACAGAAAAAAATAA
Organism: Carassius gibelio; assembly: GCF_023724105.1. Classification (NCBI taxonomy): domain Eukaryota; kingdom Metazoa; phylum Chordata; class Actinopteri; order Cypriniformes; family Cyprinidae; genus Carassius; species Carassius gibelio. Next base: position 6,308,858 of record NC_068388.1, on the reverse strand, counting down.
TGCTGCTAGATGCTTTTTGTTGGAACAAAGAAATATTAAGATGAAATTAGATTCATTTGCACATTTTAGTGCTGTCCCAAGTGCAAACTCAAGACTGGTGATCATTGCTTTAAGCAGATTCTCATAGATCAGCTGTCAGAGTAAACTTGACTGCATTGTGTTTCGTCCTATTACACTTCTGTCCATGCTGAAAATCAAGACATTAGGATAGGGTCTTATAATTAAATGAAGTTTGCTGTGTTGACAGTTGATTTATATATTCATTTCAGCATATCTCAAGCTGTATAAAAGATTGTATATCATTTTCGGTGATACGCTGATGATTCTTAAAGGGATAGTTCACTCTAAAATGAAAGTTCACAATTGTTTTTTTGTTTTTTTTTTCGTTTTTTGAGGAGCAGAAAGAAGAACTTTTGTCTTTACACTCAATCCATCAAAAGCTGTTATAAAAACCAACTGGGTCAATCTGTTGTGACAATTTATTCAGTCTTGATCTGTCACATTCAGAACCTGAAAGGATCTTGTCAGTTCTGTGGCTTCTCTGAAACTGACACCGAATGCTTCTTCTTGTGATTTGTGAAAACCTGACGTAAGAAACCCTTGAAGGCTGGAGAACGATAGAGAACATGAGAATGGGTTAAGTTGGGCTGGCGCCTTCATTTAACCCCTGAATAAAAAATATGTAGGTAGAAATTTGCATTTGTGTCCGGAAAATCAGTTTGTTCTGTAGATTTCTAATGGGAGTCCATTCTATTTTATTGGATTATCTAGGTTCAACGAGTCATTGCAAAGGTAATAATTATGAATAATGATCAATTATACTAGTCAGTTTTAAGTCAATGGTGTCATATATCAAGCCTATTTTTATGACGCAATATAACTACTTAAGCTTAGCACCTCAAATGCTTCCATCATCTGCTAGCTCACAGCTGTTTTAGTCTAACTCTATATGCATTTTGAAATTGCTCTGCAATTTTATACCTCATCTTGGCACTGTGATGTAGGTCAGACAGATTTTTTCCTACTACATAATGATGGGAGAAGCTAGAGCCCACTATCAAATACTCAGTCAGCATCCTATATGGCTGATGGGCCTTCAAAGTAAATCTAGGGGATATTTTTTCACCTGTTTTGTTGTCTGCCAGGCAAAACATGCTGTATTAATTTTAGGTATTATTCATGTCCATTTAACAAAAAGATATGTAATGCGAGTGTCGTATAAAGTAAATTTTACTTACTAGCTAAGTAAATAATTTTTACTGAAAAAATTCCAACGACGCTGGGGGTTGATGCCGCAGTGGGCAAGTAACGTAACTGGTGTTGCGCTTAACAACGCTACCACCTTCAGCACCATCTATTGCGGCAAGTCTACTCTATAGGGCAGTCTACTATAAATATGAACTTTTTGCATATGGTTTTGAAATAATCTTTTTGTTTACTTGTCACCAGTGCCAACCAGTGTATTTAAAGATGTTCTGTAGGCAGAGATGAAAGCACTCATGGACTCACAATCACACAGGTGTAGCCCTACTTATAATTCTTGTAAATGAAAAGCTCTCTCACAGAATTCACACCAGAGCCTCCCGAAAAACATTGTTGAGTTTTTGGGTTTGCCTGGAACTCATTCAAATCTCCTAGCTAATTGCAAGTGTTGACTCTTTTACCAGTAAAACCTGATCTGTGATGGATGACAGTGAGTTCATTCATTATTAATCGCCTCTGAGACTGGGAACAGATAAATACACTGGCCCATCAAAAGCCACAGGAGCTGGATGTTGAGGCCACTGGCTGCTGGGCAAGCGAACAAAGTCCCATTGAGAAACAGGGACGGTTGGATAGCAGCTTTTTTGATGGTGAACCCATGCATTGCAGAGGAGGAGTTTTTGTGTGTTTAAAGGATACTAGATTGGATATCGTCACAGGGAATGCTTGTAGTTAAGGTCATATCCATTGAAAGGTAGTGTGCATGTAAAGTTAATCCAGAGAGTCAAAATCAAAGCCATTTAAAGATCGTTAACGTGCAATATAAACTAATATGGAGTGGGATTTTGGTCCAGGGGCGGCATTTTTACCGTGCTGCATGTTGCACTTAATCTACTGAAAAGTACAGCACGTACAGCAGGTGTGATGCATCACGCATGCGAGACTGCGAGTGGACGAGACGCTGCGCATGACACATGACGTGCTTTATCAAGGGCCCGACCCAACCTGGCCCAAGGACGGTGGCGGGAAATATCGGCCCGAGCTCGGGCTCTGGCAGAGAATCTAAGCTCTACCCTAGGGTTGTGGGATCTAGTCTCGGGCCAACAATACCACGACTGAGGTGCCCTTGAGCAAGGCACCGAACCCCCAACTGCTTCCCGGGCGCCGCAGGATAAATGGTTGCCCACTGCTCCGGGTGTGTGTTCACAGTGTGTGTGTTCACTGCTGTGTGTGTGTGCACTTTGGATGGGTTAATTGCAGAGCACGAATTCTGAGTATGGGTCACCATACATGGCTGTATGTCACGTCACTCTTTTAACATTCAAAATAAGTCCTTAATAAACTCCATCCCCTGTGTGTGTGTGTGTGTGTGTGTGTGTATATATATATATATATATATATATATATATATATATATATATATATATATATATATATATATATATATATATATATATATATATATAATTTTAATTTTTTTGCTCAGTTTTATTTAAGCATTTTATATAAAAACTAAAGAAATTAAAATGTGAGTTACCGCTTGTCCTCTTTAGGGTTTATATATGTATATAATCACATTTTGTTGCTTTGTAGCCTGAAATGAAGATGGATGGGCACAGTTTTTGTTTTATCCAGCTGTATTTACTCAGTGAAACTTATAACTTATAACAAACTTGAGTATTTCTGCAAAAATGAGCTGGCAAATATTGCAAAGTCTAGATGCCAACAGACTAAAAGCTGTAATTAATGCAAAAGGTGGTTCAACTAAAAACTGACAGAAATGTGTGATCCTTTTTCCAAATCAGTAGTTCTTGTTTTATTTTATTTTATTTTATTTTTTTCTGACATATAACATCTTGCTGTTATACCTTTCACTTGGATGTTATAAGTTGTACTTATAAAATACTGTGTCCGTCTTCATTTCTGGCTGTAAAGCAACAAAATTTGATTATTTTAAATGGGGGTTATTCTTTTCAAATACACACTGTCTGTTTATATACAGACAGTTAGCACTGGGCTTGTGTCAGCAATGTCAAAATTCAGTCGGCTATTTTAGACCACCAATTCAACTGTGTCCACTACAGACCTATATACTGATATTTCATTCATATCCTTTCATTGTCTTTTTTTAAAACGCAGCCTTTTCTTATTTACACTTTACTTTAGTTTGATTAGTACAATTTCTGGTTTTTATTAATCAATAAAATTGGCCACATTAAATGTAGTCCATTAAAGATCTATGTGATAAATTCACCCATATGGCCATATGTGGTCTAACTAGTACATCCGAGTGTTGTGACCTGCAGTTTAGGTAACCTTGATGGCCTGGCAGAAGGCTAACATGGATGCCCCTATTACATTGGGCTCACATATCTGTACGGTGCAGTACACGTCTGGACCATCGCACTATGAACAGATGGTTACATCATAGCGGGCTTTATGGGGAATTAATGAATCAATGTAAAATGTAATAAAATAGATTAAATAATTAATAAAAAAAAAAAAGGTATTTATGGTAAACCTCCTGCACTCCAAAAAGTTTGGAATACCGTAATTCCTCAAATAAAAGCCGGAGCCTTTATTTACCTGAACTGCAGAAGGTAACAAGCTTTTATTTGATGCAGCCTTTTATTAGAGGCAGGCCTTTATTTCTAATTCCATCTGTTTGATAAGTAATTGTTTTAAATGACCCGTTTTAAATTAAAAGCGATAGCCAATCACCAATAGTATCAGTTCGGTTCAGACGCGCTCTGCGTCAGTCTGCTTCACGCTGAATCACGCATGCGCAGTATCATCAGCTCCTCAGTTCTCGGATCGGACGGGTCCGACAGAAACGGTTCTCGGTACAGTGTACTGGTGATCTGAAAACCGATGCAACCAGTTCTTGACTCTAGAACGAGAAACGCTCCGGCAGTAGGCGTGTACTTTCGTTATCTGGCTGCACAAATATTTCCCCGGCCTTTAAGACCGGCCTTTATTTGTCCGTGTTGACCATGTCCCCGGCCACTATAAGAGGCCCGGCGTTTATTTGACTACCGGTTTTTATTTGAGGAATTACAGTAATTAGCCTAAGTTCTTTTTAATGTTTTTGAAAGAAGTCTCCTATGTTCACCAAGACTGCATTAATTTGATACATACATACAGTAAATTACATTTAAAACAGTCATTTTAAATTGTAATATTTCAGAGTAGACATGTTTTTACTGGTTTTTGTCTGGTAGGTCACGGACACACTCATTTTGCTATTTTGCTGTTGAAGAAACATGATTAGTGAAACCATAAAAGCATCATCCTCATCCTTTCATAATCATCAGATTCTGCACCATGTTTTACAGAGTTGTCAGAAGATCTTGCCTGATGGAGTTTGAGTGTGAGAGGTGCATCTCTTTCTCCTCTCTAAAGGAGTCTTGCTGCTTTGTAGTCAAAGGGGCCAGAAGTTTACGCAGTGAGATCAGTCCAGTCCTGAGCACAAAATCCTCACAGTGACACAGTCTTCAGGGCCTCTCCAGTTACAGGCCTGGCCTTCCTGTCTTCCGAAGAAGACTGAGGGAATGTGTGCAGGGAAATTGAGCATCCTCCAGTGTGTTACACTATACACCAGCCATGCTTCTCTGGAGACCATCCCAATGTTAGGAGTTAAAGTGTATCCCCACCTTCCTCATTACATCCCCTCCCCGTCTCAGTCTCTCTGAGGTTTTTTAATTTTTCTTGTTCTCATTTTTCTCGTCTGAGTCTTTCTGTACCCAGTTTGCACTCAAGTTCGGTTCTTTTCTCGAGTGTATTAGCACACAGGAACAAGGTTGTGTGCCATTCAGAATTGATTTGACAATGCCTTAAATTAAATTAATTAATTTAACGGGTGGTTCCCACAGTCCTTGAAATCCTTGAAAGGTCGTGGAAATTTATTTAGTATGAAATGTAAAATTGTGTACTTATGCTATAAAAAAAAAAAAAAAAAACATGTGAGTGTAGTCTCTATTTTGTTTGTGTGTGTGTTGTATGAATTATATGACAAACTAATATAAATTTTTTATTATTTTGGATGATATATCATCTATTTAATGGTCAACTTTTAAGTAGCCAAATCTTTTAAAATACTAATAACTAAATTACACAATTAAATTAGGGGTGTGTGATTTCAGGATTTTTGATCGACATGTCTCCACTATCTGTTGTAGTAGAAATATCATAATGTGCTACAATGCACATTCTATCAGTTGCAGTTCTGGAGCCTCTGCCTCAGTATACAACGCGTCATACTTTCACATCAAATGTTAACTCAATGGTAGAATTACAATCACAGGACACTGCACTTATTTGCAATCACAAAAGTACATTATTTGCATGTGCTTTAAAGCCTTGCGGTTAAACATGTAATTTGTGTGTTGTTCGCTTTTCATGAGCACGTACACCTGAAATGCTCGTGTGATTTTCCTGATAAAAAAAGTGTAATATGATATTTTTGCCATATCGCCCACCACTAAGCTAAATGTTATCTTCCCATTTTTCATACTGTACATTATGATGATGTGATGCCTGAATTCTCTTGCAGCATTTAAAACAATACCATTTTAGTTTACACTGGTTTATTTTTATATTGTAATAAATTAAAAAATAAACCAAATTCATTTTTTATTGGACAGTATCTGCTGCTTTCTGTCAACTAGAATTTAACATTGGTACATTTTCATCTCGAATGACTGGAAGAATCATGGAAAAATTATTTAAGGTAAAAGAATTTAAGCAAGAAGAATTTGTAGTTAAGTTCATATTCAGTAAATTCCTTTTCAACATTAAATCATCCTGTGTGGCCAATTTGATTTTAATGTAATCATAGATTGAAAGCGAGCCATTCCTTAAATTCTCAGTTTTGCCTAATGTTGTAGAGTAGAGATGGACTCCAACATATATGGTGTCCATCAGCAGACATGACCTCAGTCTGATCAACAGAAACAGTGTTTCGCCTGACATGACTCTGCTCTGCCTCTGCCATGTTAGGTAACACGTTCCAGCCTGATTTTACTCAAAACACAGCCAGACTCTCAACCAGATGTTAGGCTGTAAAATTCAGGTGAATTTGACTATTAGTACTTTTTCACTTTGGAAAATTGTCTCGGGCATATGCTTACAATAACAAGACTGTTCGTGACATGAGAGAAGCCACTGGTATGCGGTGTTATTTTTCGTTTGTAATTCATAGTAGTCCAGTCTATGTCTCTACATGGGAAATTTCACTCGTCTTGAGCACTTAGCCTCTGGTAAGACAAACAACAGAGCTCTGCTCAGTGTCAGAGGGGCCGATTCCATCCCTTATGTCGCTCTAATATTGCTCTTTTTATTTAAATAATTTTTTGGGGGAGAAAGACATCACTTATTTTATTTAGCGAGGTTGTATTAAACTGATCAAAAGTGAAAGTAAAGACATGTATAATGTTATAAAACAGATAAAACGAACACCAGCGCAGACTCTGACTTGATTGTTCGATTAGGCGGCGTTCAGGGAGTCTGTGCCAGTGTTAGGCAGAGGCAGTCACGCAATGGGATCAGCTTAAAACAGAAACATGTGTGGGCAAAGGGGGTTGAATTAATACCAAAGACATTTCCTTTACTTTTTTTTTCTTCTCCTGATTTACCCCTTTTCTTTGGAATAGCAACAGCCAGAAGTGACATCATTGGGGAGTTGTAACTGATGTCTCAGTGTTTTCAGCAGTATAGGTCTTGGTTATAGTCTTAGTTGTTGTATGTTTCACAGCTGCTCTATTCAAATTAGACTGTGTTAGACTAAAAGTTGCAGTTACCTCACATAAATTGCTCAGTTAACAAACACTGACCTCAAACTGTTGAATGGTAGGATATATAGGCATTATATTGCAAATTATATGCCAAAATAGCATGGTATTTTAATGTGATGCCACCACTGTACCAAGGTTCTGTTTGGGATGGGTTTATTGGGTTATTTCTCCAACTTACCACTGGACATGAATTTAGGGAGGAGCAAATTACATTTGAGTGTGCTAAACTGAATCATTAATGTGGCATTGATCTCATTTTCAGCCTCCTTGTGGTTTCAGCCTATAAGACGTCATCCTTTTCACAAAGACAGAGAGAAATAGACAGAAAGACATATTGACATCGACCATAATGCTGTTTCTGAGACAGTTTCATTTAATTTCAGATCCCTTTGTGTTTTATTTTAAAAGCATTATGCAACACACTTCATCCGTTGTTCATAATGGAGGTCATCAGTCGGTCATAAGCATTATTTTATTAGCTGTGTGGCCATGTAGAGCTCAAAATAGAGTAGCTCACTGTTTCCTTGTGTGATGATAGGTACCTCACTGTCTCTGTAGTTCTTAGTCTCGCTGTTCTTTTGTATTTGACAGCAACAGCCTCTCTTTTTTTAAACACCTTTTAAATGATTTCCAACCGTTTTAAGCATCAAACGACATGCTGGCAGCAAAATTAGAGGACGTCTTTTGGTAAATGTGAATCTAATTGTTTTTAGTCTTGAGATTTCAAATGAAGTTTTGCATTATGTACTTTTAATTGTATCGTGTTCTGTTCACTTCATTTTTACATTTTATTGGCATTTTAAGGCCAAAAGACATGTAAGAGTTTACTACAATATGCATGCATAAGTTTGGGCAAATAGAAAAGTCCATGGTTTTTGTGATCCTCATGAGATAAGAGAACCAATCTTTGCATTAAGATGGTTGGTGCATTAGATTTAGTATTGTGAATCTATCATGACTACTTTTACTGCTTTGTTTAATAATAGTTCTGGCATATATATTTCTATTGTCACTCTTAAAGGGTTAGTTCACCCAAATATTAAAATGATGTCATTAATGACTCACCCTTCATGTCGTTCCAAACCTGTAAGACCTCTGTTCATCTTCGGAACACAGTTTAAGATACTTTAGATTTAGTCCGAGAGCTTTCTGTCCCTCCATTGAAAATATATGTACGGTGTCCAGAAAGGTAAGAAAAACATCTTCAAAGTAGGCCATGTGACATCAGAGAGTCAGTTAGAATATTTTGAAGCCTCAAAAATACATTTTGGTCCAAAAATAGCAAAAACTATGAATTTATTCGGTATTGTCTTCTCTTCCCGGTCTGTTGTGAGCGCGTTCACTGCAGTGTATGATATCCGGTTCGCGAACGAATCACTCGATGTAACCAGATCTTCTTGAACCAGTTCACCAAATCGAACTGAATCGTGTGAAACAGTTTGTGTCTCCAATAAGCATTAATCCACAAATGACTTAAGCTGTTAACTGTTTTAATGTGGCTGACACTCCCTCTGAGTTCAAACAAACCAATATCCCGGAGTAATTCATTTACTAAACAGTACACTGACTGAACTGCTGTGAAGAGAGAACTGAAGATGAACACCGAGCCGAGCCAGATAACGAACGAAAGATTGACTCATTCTCTATAATCTAATGTTTATATTATGCTGTTAATGACCACTGGTTAAAATTAAACTGGTAATTTTATGCATCACTTTTAAATACTGCAAGTCCTTTTTGTCACTGTGCATCGTCTGATTGACATTTACATTTGGATCTGACACGTATCTCTTGGGTAGATCTCGCTGTCTGTGAAAGCAATAGCTCTAACAATTGCCAGAGATTGCCAGACTGCTCATGCATTACACAATTGCATTTCTGTACCAGGTGGCAAAGGGAGTCATTGCCGCACTGTTGTGTGGAGTCGAGGTATTTCCCCCGCTGCCCGTCTGTCGGGCGAGAGGCTGCCTGCCATTACTCACGATAAACACTGCTCATTAATGCTGAAGGTGACCCTCTTACAATTAATTATTGAACTTGTCCATCAATCGGGATTATTAAGTCACCCCATCATTAATTACTTTATTGTCTTTGCTTTTAATGATTTTAGGGTTTCTGTTGGTGCCATTTTACATCATTTGGCTTGGTCCGGCTCACCCACAAAACTGTGCAACAAGAGTACTGGTTGCAGTTATTATACTGAAAGAAATATAAGTGGACTTCATCAGACGACATATTAGAATATAATAGTAATATTTTTAATTTTTCATGTCATCATTTCATTTTCGAACTATATTCTGTATAACTCTATAATAACAATATTACCCAAACAGCTATTGTTTATCAAGTAGATTTAAGAAAATACAGTTAAAAAAGCCAGGCATGTTTTTCACTCTTGAGGCATTATAGTATTTTTTATTTATATGCACCAATATAACCCAATAATGAACATCAATATTTAATAGATATAACTGAAACATTTACTATTTAATTTTACTAGAATATCATAATATATATAAAATGGCTTCTGAGGGAATAGGGATCTGAGAAAAGAAATCTAAATGTCCGCGCACTCATCTGATGAGGTCAGAGGTCAGGCAGTAATCTGTGCCTCTTCTGTCCGGTTTGTTAGCTTAAGCTTGCTCAGTGACCTGAGAAATGGTGGATCAACAATTGATGTTTGGTAAAGATAGTTGAACACATTAGTATTCAGCCGTGTGCCACAGTAAGACTACTTAATGACTCTCACCTTCCCTCTGAAAGAGACTCGTACATCAAACTGTGGATATTTATGATGTGAGTTTCATTAAATGTTTAGTTCACCAAAATATTAAAATGATGTCATTAATGACTCACCCTCATGTCGTTCCAAACCCGTGAGACCTCCGTTCATCTTCATCATTGATTGCATTGTCCTCTCTTCCGGGTCTGTTGTGAGCGCGTTCACAACACTGCAGTGACGCTGCTGACGTACGACGCTGCTGACGTAAGACGCTGCAGACGTGTTTTCTTTGTTATTTGGCGCACCAGAAAAAAACACGTCAGCACCATCATTGGTCAACTGTAACAGCAGTCACACTCACAACAGACCCGGAAGAGAAGACAATGCTGAATAGAGTTGTAGTTTTGTTATTTTTGAACTAAAATGTATTTTCGATGCTTCAACAAAATCTAACTGACCCTCTGATGTCACATGGACTACTTTGATGATGTTTTTCTTACCTTTCTGGACATGGACAGTATACTGGACATACATTTTCAATGGAGGGACAGAAAGCTCTCGGACTAAATCTAAAATATTTTAAACTGTGTTCCAAAGATGAATGGAGGTCTTACGGGTTTTGAACGGCATGAGGGTGAGTCATTAATGACATCATTTTAATATTTGGGTGAACTAACCCTTTAATCATTCAGCTATATATATACTGTATATATACTTTCAGTATTTAATTAGAATTCGATTTAAACATTTAAGTTTTTGTCATTTTAGTTTTTTATTTCAGCCAAGGCAGCATTATTAAGTTTTTCATCTAATTTATATTTCATATATTTTTTTATTTATTTATTTATTTTTATTTTATTTTAGGTTTATTGCAATGAAAACCTTTTTTAATAGTTTAAGTTTAGTTAACGATAACAATATTGAGTGTTAGTGTTCAAGGTGCTTTACCTAAGACTTTTTCCTCCTTGTTAAAGTCTAACAACAGTTTCTCTTTCTTCTGTTTCTCTGTTTAGTTGAGGATCTGTTTTACAAAGCCGCCTGCTTTATAGGGGTTTCAAACACTTGGCCCAGAGCGTTGCAGTGAGTAATGCAGCCTCATAGACTATCAAAGAAGTATGAAGAAGCCCAAACACAGAGCATATTGACCTGATTAATGTAGCTTAAGATGTTGTTCTTTGGTGCATTGCTGTTGTGTTTTATGTTTGATAAAGTCAGTCACATAAAATAATGCCAAAAAGCAGTTTCTTATTTGCTACCTCACTGTTGTCACAGATTTTCTTCTATTTTTTTGCTGCTGCTTTTCATCATCTTTAAAGTAGTCAGTGGACAAGGCTGACGCTATGGAACTTTCCCTAATGCTGTTTCTTTTGATGACAGAGTTTTATATTAAGTCATGTTCTCCCTTACATCCATGTCTTATTTTCCATTTTTGGGGGGATCAGAAGTCTAAATATAGAATTGTGGGTTAACAAGAAGTCTGTATGAAGTCCATGTGTCGGGGTAGATTCTTCAGAAGGCTGAGTGATGTTAGTTATTGCGGATTCACAAATCTGGCTCATGCTTTGAATCTGAGACATTGTTGAAATAGTATGTTTCTACAAATAATGATTTGTTAAAAGTTATGAGTGTATTATTATGTCTACATGTGTAATCTCTTTTTATCCTTGAGCTGCATTGAATGTTATTTGTTGCAGATGACTGGCTGTTCCTATATTAGCATTTGAAAATTGAATTCAGTTTTGTCTTTTATTTTTATGGCAATTTTAAGAAATAACAAGGTAAATAAAAGCATATGCATTGACTTAGTTTCTCATTTATCTTTGCCACCTTGCAAATCCTCCTAATATGATATTATATTGATATCTTGGTCATTATATGTTATATTATTTGGTTTGTGAGGGAATAGGGCATCTTTGTTCTAGTGTGTTTATCATAGCACTAAAACCCACAACTGTTGTGGTGTGTATTGATTGTAATGCCACACTACATGTGAAAAAATGCAGCTCAAAATATTATTGTTTTTGGCATGACATTTGCGATCATGTATTGGATTATTTACCTTACAATAATGTGAAAGAATAAGTAGTAGGTCTAAATACATAAAGTGCACCAGTTTGCACAATGACCAATTTGGTTGTAGTTACATCATTCCTCCTCAAAATAAATGAGGAGGAATAATTTACCTAACCTCCTCAGGGAAAACTAATTTTATCCAAATAGTGCATGAGACTGTTTTTCTTACTTAAGCTTCATTAAGAAGCTTCTCATCTTTGCCTTCCATCCTTCATCTCTGAATGGGTCATTCCATTACTGTGCAGCAGCTGCTTCTGAATGCCAAGACAAACACTGCCAGCTTTTATGGCCAACCTCCGTACCCACCATAAAAAGCAATGCAAATGGAAAGTTTACAATACGTTTGGTGGAATATAAAGCAGACAGGCTGATACTGCTTTCTGGAATCCTTCTTAAAAGTAGCATGCTTAATTATTTCAATAATCTCCTGTTTCGTGGCCTTGGCACATTCCAAACCTCATTCACATGTGAGAGATTGTGACTTGGGTAATCATGACAGTTCAACTTACGCAAGAGAAAAAGCCTTGAAGCATCTGTTAGCAATGGCATGATGAAAGTCCTCAGAACTCAAACTGTTTGCTGTAACTGTGTGAAATCACGTCCAGTGATCTTACTCTGCTTCTGTGTTTTACTCTGCTATTTACTGGTGTGGATTCATTGACTTAGTTATTGACATTAATAAGTCAAAATCAGTATTTCTCCCGATTACTTAAACTTATTGGTTCAAAGGGTGAATAGAGAAGTGTGTAAGGCTTGCACAAAGAGTTTGTGGTAGTTTGTTACAGCAGGTTTTTTACAAATATAAACATTTCATATTTCTAATTACAAATATTAATTTACAGTGATTCGGTAGATATTTGCATTGCTTTGTGCATTTTGTTGTTTTCCACATAGTTTCATTGCTATTTTTTTCAGTTTGCATTAAATAATTTCATTTATTTGGTTTTGCTGTGTTTGTGTCTCCCTTAGTCCGGCCTTTGGAGGCTCCAAATATGCCAAATGAGTTTTCAGTGGAAGTGCTACGTAATGCATCCTCCGCCTTGTCTGGATTTTCTCTTTCACCTAGTTTGGATCCATCCAAAGCCACAGAGGGTAACAATCACAATGTTAACACTGGATCAGTATTCCCTTACTCCCTGAACTCTGTCACAAGGCCAGAGCCTCTTGCCACACCTCCTTTAAAAGTCCTAAAGTCTGGAGAGGGAGTTGGATCTACCCTCAGAGGTTCCTCCAGACAGCCTCGACAACTAAATTCTCCAGTGCCTACCTCCCATAATGTGCCCTTATCTTGGTCTGCTATTAGCACAGCTCCCCAAATATCACAGGCTACAGGTTCATCTGTGCCATCTAGCTTGCCTTCAGTTGGACAAGATTCTCCTTACGAGCCTCCCGTTCTTTCCCCTCAAACGCAGTATGGGACGGTGGGAGTCAGTGACTCTGGGGTTCCTTTTAGAGACCGATTGGAACCATCCAGTAGAATCCAAGACTTCCAGTCACAACCCAGCCATGACCTAAACACCCACATAGGCTATCAGCCTATGGAACCAAGTAATGTTGTACACCATCTAATGACTTCAGTGTCTGTCGAGCCAACTATGGGCCCACCCGAAGACTTTTTCCCAACCAACACCATGGATGTGGACTATGGTTCTGGAGATTACCCAGAAACAGTGTCCTTCATGGGATCTGAAGGCAATGACTATTCACTGGTTAGCAATCTACCCTCTGATATGTATGACTCTGAGGACTCAAATTCCGAGACCTATGACACCACATTCCCCACAAGAATGGTGATGTCATTTTCCAGCAAACATTTGTATCCTTCATCTATCAGTGTTACTAGTACTTTCCCCAGCAAACTTGTTGAAAGTTCCAGTTTTAATAGCTATTCAACCTTGAATGGAGCCACCACTGAATTAACCAAACACGCAACAACCTTTCAGAACTTTACAACTGTTGTGCCCCTTACAATGTCAAGAACTCCAGTTTTCTCCAGTATTTTGACATCAGACCTTGGCCACACCATTTCTCCATCTCTTTTAACCATCCATCCAACCAGAATCCATTCTTTACCCATTCTCCCAACAACTTCAGATGTCTTAAACCAGAACCAGTCGGTCAACGAGAGCTCAGATTTTTCATCTGACTGGGCAGGCACTGTTACAGTCCATCCCACGGATGTTCTTTTACCAGATATGAACAGCTTAGAGTATTACACTATCCAGTTGACCAAGGACAATGGTAGCTTGCCAGAGCCCACTGCCAATCAGATGGCATCTAGTGTTTCCTCTTTCATTCCGGTAGGCACTACACATATTGTGAGCACCAGAACCTACAACATTGACCCAAGTTACATGCTAACAACATTGTTTGATGAAGATCTACAGCCTACAGGTAACAGTTTCTGGACTGAAGAATCCTCAACGGATATCTCTGGATATGAGCCTTTTAACACCACTATCTTGGATCCCTCTGAAGTAAGACCATATTTAGAACCGTCAGTTAAGCCGACACACTCAATAGACACTTTAACTTCGATGGGAAATATAAACTCAACTACTGATTGGGCTACCACACCTTTTAAAGCATACAACACTTCATTACTGGTGACTACCCCACCTCCAGTGACTAAGGAATCAGATGGCATGTCTTCTGTTGATGACAGACAATGGATTATCACCTCACTATCAAAAGAGAACCTTTTTCCTAGTAGTGTACTTCCCACTGTTTTAATAACCACCTCTATCAGTGTTTCTGAATACCCAACTGACTCAAACTTCACCATCCCCTCCACCCCTCCTGCAACAGAGATGGCTGATGAAGGATTTGTGTCTGGAACAACATCTGGCACCATGGTTACTGATAACGATAACGCCACACCGGTCAGTAGCCTAACAACCACGTCCTCGCCAGAATTACATAATGACACCACTGTCACGCCTTTCACTATCATAAGCTCCAACAACACATCAGTAACTTCCGTGAACAATACATCAGTTACAACCCTATCCACAACCCCTCCAAAAACCACTGTCCGGAAGTATCTCTGCAACATCAATAAACCTGACACCTACTTGATCAGAGTTGGTAAGATATAACAAAAATACATTTGCTGAACATTTTTAAACCAAAGGTGTTCATGTCCATTTTTTAGATTAGCAAGCATGATTTTATAGTAATGTATTTTAATATTTATGGCTCTAAGAATAACATTAAGCCTGATATTTGCTCTGTTGTAGAGTTTCCTCCAGGGTCCACTGCTGGAAATGCCAAAGCCAAAGTCATAGAGATTCTCAAAGCAGAGTATAACCACTCTGTAGAGCTTCAGGTACTCTGACTTTTTTTGTTGTTTTTGTTCATTGACAGCAATTCTGCTGAATAATATTTTTTTAAACAATATTATATAATTACAGTTACAAAAAACTTTATTTTAGCAATTTTTTATAATGAAAAGGCATCTAAAAAATTACATTTTCACATATTTTTTTAATAAAAAAAACAATCTAAATTTCCAGTACATATATATTTTGCAAATATTATGCAAAATATATGCATATATTTAATGCATATTTTGGGATACCAATATATACTTTGATGTAAAGAAACATTTTCAAATGTTACCAGGATATGGATGGAATATTGCACACACAAAATAGTTTTTGTGATATTTCCTTTTTATTGCATAAAATTAATTCACAGCTTTGTTGGAAACATAGGTGTGGTATTTAGGTATGTGTACTTTCCAAGAATTATCTATCGAAATTAAAAAGAAAATTGAATTTTGTAATCCAGTGTTGTGTCAGTGGAACATATAGATAAATTCATCACTTCCTGGTTTATCTCGTGGGTCCTCATGAACAAACAACACCTAATTTGGTTCTTTCTAATGCCCTGCACTTAAGAATAAAGAGTTTGCCTCAGCTTTATAGGCCCACTGAAAGGCTATTTGATGTTCTCCATGTGCTTGAAAAAAGTTTGAAATTGCTATTGCAAATATGATGTACATATCCTTGACATCAAATGTTTCTAATAAGCTCTTTGTATGTTGTAGGTAGTAAAAGCTCCTCCAGACTTTGTGTTTCGTGCTGTGTCTGGTGAAGTGGTTTATACTGCCATATCAGTCATTAATGCCCTGAGAATCTTTGCTCAGACCACCAGCTCCTTTATCAGCGTATCACCCATCAGTCCAGTACCAGGCCTGCAATACCATGTACATACAGGTAACTGCAGTGAAAACTTGATGTCACAGTTTGTGAATATTCTTACTGGCATTTATATTTTGTTGAATATATGCATGTCTTTTGTCTGTCTGCAGTTCTTCAGTTTGTACCCAGCCATGTAGATGTGCGATTGTGTACCTTCAGTGAGCAGGCAGAGAAGGGTCTGATCACAGCCTTAGCGGAAGTCCGCCGGCGCTCACAGGAGTCCACAAACTTCACTGTGAATGTACGTTGACTGCTTTATCCAACTTACGATATTAAGAGCTAAAACACCAAAAACCAGAAGTGCACTCTTTCAAATCATCTTAATTACTGCTTATTTAATGTAGTTTTGATTAAATTACTCCTTTAGCGGAATACACAATGATGCTATATAATGTAAATGAGCCAAATCAGAATTACATTTTAATGTTTTTATCTTTTTTAACAAGCAAGTTTTTGATTTTAGCAAAAAGGAGCATGCTTTTAACTTCAGTTGTGTGATTTGAGATTTTATTCAAAGCTTGATTGCATTGAGTGCAGTGGGATGATATCATCTCAAGCTGTTTGCTCTGATTGGATAAGGAAAGTGCAGGACTGCTTAATTCAACTGTTGTCAAGGCAACAAAACTAATGGCTTTTATTTTTTTCATGCACTTAGGTTCAGAAAGTGTATGCACTTTAATAGATCAGTGAGTGTTAATGAAGAGACTGCTGAGAATGTATGCGTTTTCATTAAATAAAGTGTGTATGTTTTTATATTAATTAAGATTTTTAATCAGTGTATGTATAATTGATTTCAAATGCTATTTTAGTAACTTGTTTGATTTTTAAATATTTTTTTGTTCAATTATTATTATTTATTTTATTTTTTTTACATTTTACATTAGATGATTGATTGAAAACCTGAATGTGTTTGGTTTAGAAAATTATAAAGAAATATGTCTTTTGGATGTTGTTAATTTCTAAAATCCCTTTCTGGAGAATGTGTCTCTATTTCTAATGTCTAATGGCTTTAAGTTCATGCAATTGTATCTTAGAGACTGAATTGTTTTGTAGATTTTAAATGTCACCATGAGTCATGTGGACACGGCAGCACAACAGCAGAAGGTTCCAGTGGAGATCACCTTTGCTGTGCGCGATATCCGCGGGTATGTGCCAGGGACAGAGGTGAGCACCCAGCTTCGACAACTCAGTGTGGTCGAATACAGCTACTACCTTGGCTACCCTGTATGGCAGATTGCAGAACGTGAGTACACACACTAACTTCTGTGCAATTTCTAGCTTTTAAATTAGCTTAAACTACCTAGAAATCAGCTGAAGTGTGCTATATGTTATAATAAAAATGGAATTATATTTATTCATTTTTGATATTTTTTATCTTACTTCTCTGCACTATTAGCTTTCCACTACCCAGAGCTGAACACAACCCAACTGCTTAGGTCCTCGTGGGTTAGAACAGGTACTGACCTGCTGATGTTAAGCTTAACACACTGGGTATTACGAAGTACACTACTGTTTGAAAGTTAGAGGCCAGTGTTATAATTATAATTTTTTTAAGAAGAAGAATTTGGTATTTTATTCAGCAAGGATGCATTCAATCTATCAAAAGTGACAGTAAAGACTATTTATCACTTTGATCCGATATCTGCAGCCTTGGTGAGCATCTGAGACTTCCTTCAAAACAAAGCAACCCCTACTTTTGAACAGTAGTGTAATGTTACTGCACCATCAAATATTCAGTATATTTCTGAGAGACAGAAATGAGCTATTTCAATACCGTAATGTCATGTTTTACATACCACGTTCAGTGTTGTTGGGAGTGTTGGAGCAGCCGGTGAGTGACAAGATCTTCAAGGCTACAACTGAGAGGAGACTGGCTCAGTTGCTGAGTGATGCATTGGGTGCCGGGCGCCGCTTTAGAAGAGCGACTATGGTGGGAAACAATAGCGTGCAGGTTTGTAAATCATCTGTGTTACGTGACCTTATATTTTCAGTTCTTGCTTTCCACGCATGAGCTCACTGGATTCATTTATAGAGCTCTTCCTGTGTGCATGTCTAATGCCTCTCTGGATTCTTAATCAGTCTCTGTCTTTGTGGTGCATCCCCCCACACCTGCTCTCCCCCCGCACTTCTTCATTCAGCGACAAGAAGTATCCATGGCAACACCCTCCTATTCATCCCTGGCCTGCGGAGCCACTCAAAAACGTCCATTTCACCCCTGTTGGCGCATTATACTCCAGCTGCAGTCTCAGATAAATTATTGAACACGACTTGCAGACAGCGTTTCGTAGTGACCTGACCTTATGGATTTCAAGTGACTTGTGTTGATAAACTCATAGTTCGTTAACGACTGCTAATTAACTGAGAATGAATGCAGCTGTGTTGTGATGATGCTCAGTGATGTCATTTCAAATTTTTGAGAGGTGATGAATTCTGGAATATCTCACAAGGACTCTTAAAGTGAATATAGGCTGACAAATGCAAAGCGTGGCTGTATTTGGATGTTATAATGACATTGTGTAGCTGTCCTCTGTTCTGTTTCTCATAAAGCACCCCGCGGTAGCTTCAAAATGAGCTTTTAACGTCTCTGGCTGGTGAGGGTTCACTACTCTGGGCTCCTAATGTAGGTCGAGCTCAGGTGAAGCCCACACATCGCCACGCTCTTTTTCCACCCCAATAACCCTAGAGACTATAAATATTTATTAGACTCGTCTTTTAGACCCCCAGTCTCTCTGAAAGCCTTTTGGGTTTTTGTCAGAAAGACGTTTAGATTTTAAGGAGCTAATTGTAGCCTGTTCAAAGTTCTTCTGATTCATGCGTTTGCGTTTTAGGAACAATTAGTATTTACATATGTGGAATTAAAAGTTAAAGAATAATAAATAATAATAATAATAAACCTAGATGACTTTCTTTCTAATGTGGAACATTAAAAGTGAATGTCTGAAAAAAATATCTACTTGTTTTAATTAAATGCAAGTCGAAGCAAACTGGGGCTGCTAAGCTCTTAAAGCACCATGAAGTAACATAAAGGTGATTTATGCCAGTGTTGTTTTAGTATTGTTTATTTATATACAGTACTGTTTTAGTGTTTGTTAATATTTTGAATTAGCTTATATTTTTATATTTTCAGTTTTAAGTTTGTTTTAATAATCTGCTTTTGTCTAATAATTTCTAATTAGCTTGAGTTTTAGTACTTTTACTACTTCAGCTTATTTATTTTTTATCTAATATGAATATTTTATTTCCATTAACCATTTTTAATCGCTTAGTTTTAGTAAACAGTAGCAGCTCTAGTTTAAACACTGTATTCCAAGTCTTCTTTTTGTGAGGAACAGACAAAAATGTAAGACGTTCTTCACTGAAAAGTTTAGATTGAGCAACTTCAGATGCCAAAATGGCTAAATTTTAGCATCTGTCTGAATAGTTTTAGTGGATTTATTTGTTTATTACTGAATATTTTGCTTCAATGTTGTTTAATAGATTTTGCAAATGCAAAAAAAACATCGCAGTGAATTGATTTGAATTTTTTTTCCCCTTTAGATTGTACAGACCACTCGTCTTGTGGGTCCTGACAACCCTCTGGAGATTATCTACTTTGTGGAAGGAGCTAACGGACAGAGACTTCCCGCCGCAACTACAGCCAACATGCTCAACAGTCTTGACGTGCAGCATGCAGCGATCATCATGGGATACCGCATCCAGGGAATATTAGCACAGCGTGAGCATCCAGCCTTGTAATACTTTCAGTTGAAAAAGCTCCATGGGAGAGAAACTAAATAACATAACATTGCAGTGAACCAAGACTATAACAGTAAAAAACAATGATGAAATGATCATTTAAATGATTCTGATGGTAACATAAGCAGGCAGTGGTTTTTGTGGTAGCATTCATTATTTCTGCTGCTCTAAACATCTAAGAGGTGATTTTAGATCTCGAGTGCTCTGCCTTTTTATGTAACATTTAGATGTGGCAGGCTTACAACTGCATCACCCACAGCATAAACATTAGATTCATTAGACTAAATTTGGTAGCTTCCTGTTGTGTAACCTTTGAATTTTAGCTCAAATCTCCAATTACATTGAACTAAAAAACAGGACAAACCCAAATTATGGTTCATCGCTGTTTAGCGAACACCATAGAATGTGTGGAATTTTATATTGGCATGCATTATACAGTATGCAAATAATCATCTTAAATGATGTTTGGGATGTTTTCGATATTTAACTACGTATGCGGTTTCATCATCTAATGCTTACTTGCATTTCATCTTTAAAAATACTAGTAATTTAGAAACACTGACTGTTAAAATTTTTCATTTTAAAGAAATGAATATTTTATTTAGTAAGTATACATTATAGTAAAGAGGTACAATGTTGTGAGATTAAAATGTATCATGGGTTTCCACAAAAATTTATATAGCACAACTGATATTAATAAAATGTATTATATCACAAAATTTAAAATGGCACATCTGTTTTCAACATTGATAATAATAAAGATCATGTGACACTGAAGACAGGAGTAATGACTGCTGAAAGTTCAGCTTTACAGTCACAGGAATTTTATTTATTTTAAATATTTTCAAATAGAAAACAGTTATTTTAAATATGTACAAATATTTCACAATAGTACTCTTTTTACTGTATTTTTGGGCAATTAAAAAAAGCCATGATGAGCATAAGGGACTTTTCGTGAATCTTTCTTTATCACAAGTGAAATATTGAAGATGTTTTTTTTTTGTGTGTTTTTTTAAAGTAGTGTACAATATTGTGCTTTGACACAGATATTTATACTTCTTTACCCTTGTGTATGTTCAGCTGTGGAAAAACAGACCTCACCTTCCTCAGACACAGAGAAGACCAACACGTGGATCATCGTAGGGGTGGTGGTCCCCGTGGTGGTGGTCGTCATTATAATAACTATCCTGTACTGGAAACTCTGTCGCACTGACAAACTGGAATTCCAGCCAGACAGCATGAGCACCGTCCAACAAAGACAGAAGGTAAGAGACCGAAAATGCTGTGCAATGACTCAAATTTAATGAAATGTATTCTGGGATCCTGAAGCGCTGTTTCTCATGAGATTTCTTCTTTCTTTCTAATGTAATGTTTTGTTTCGTTTTCTTGTCTGCTGATGTGTCCGTGATATTGCTAATCAGTCGGTGGGCTCCTGTGAGTCTAAGCTGCTTATCTCGTCTCGCACAGAGTGATTTAAATGACTCTGTAGCGGCATGCTTGCCAACTTTGAAAGATCAGAATTAGAGGATGTGTTTTTTAGTTGGCCATCCACTAATCTACCTATTTACACTCCTGGCATTGGGAAGGCTGATTCATTTAGCCAATCAGTTCGTACTTTAGACAGTTGATTTCAGTGATGCAATTCAGTCTTTCGTTAAGTCATGAATCAACCGTTCCCAGAAGTCACTGCATCAGTTTTGTAGTGAAATAAATGTTTATCTATTCTATCTTATGTTTATCTCTAACTGATTTTTCCAGTATTTTTATGGGTTGTGTCTATGCATGAGCTAAGCTACATATTTTCAAAATTGACTAATGAGTGGGTTTTCGCAACGACTCGTCAGTCTTAAGAAAGTGTAATTAGGGTTGAAGAGATGTAATGCAGTGGCCAAAGTTTTAAAAAATATATATAAATTTCATACTTTAATTTGCCCATATATTGATACTATGGAAATCAATGGCTACCAATATTATTCCAAAGATCTAAATATGTGTTCCATAAGAAATTCATATAAGTTTAAGTTAATTTCATCCTATTGAATCCTCTTTAAAGCACTACTTCAGCATCACGCTACCTTGTCTTTGCAGTGACATGTGTTTAGACAAGTCTTTCTACTGATGTTGTCAGTACTATAACCAGACTTGTCATGCACAAGCACATTCACTTGCAGAGTCCCAGCAGTAATGAAGTCTAATGCTCAGCTGGCTGTTGGGTTAATGCTCAGCAGTGATGTTCTTATCCAGAGCAGCGCCCGCTGGTCCTCTCAGTCTGAACTCCTTGATTTAACTACACTCGTATGAGGAGCACATAGCCATTACATACTCCATATCTGCCCTTAATGGCACACTCACAATCCTCAAGAACAAATCCTTCTTAGTCCTTCAGTGAGGTCCTCTAGTTTGATCAGTTTAAATCATTAAATGGCCTGCTTTTCACTTTATTTCTCATGCTCTTTTTGAATTTGACACATAAAGGGATAGTTAACCAAAAAATGCTATTTCTGCAATTTATCCACCCCCAAGTGGAACACAAATTACTATATTTTTATATATATATATATAGACATAGACGGTTTCATCGGGCGCACGCACCTGGCCCTAAGTTAACCTCCGGTCTGTGTTGTGTATATCGGTCTGGCTGTGGTGCCTTCTACAAATGCAGTTGTGCTGTGGTATGTGTTTCCCATACATTTATTTATTTTTGGAGACTCGCCACGATTTTAAAACTGATCGATTTTCATAAAGGATTCGATGAAAAAACGTGAGTAACGTTACGTACTGCATGTTTAATAATAATAATTCCTCACATTTATATGTTTAAATATCAAAATAACGCAGCGTTTGTGAGCGTAGCTCTGCTTTGTTTACAGCTGTTACTGGGGAAACCACTATTTCTCGCACTTTATGCATCTCTGCCCGGAAATAATTAATTTGCATTTTCATTAAGTTCACCTGATTTACGCAGCAGACATGTTTTGTTTGTTATCAAAAAAATATCTACTATAGAGGCACTTGGCTGTTGTTATTGATTCTATGTGGAAGTCTACCGGAAGTTAAGTCAGGGCCATAAAAGCGTGCATGCGCAGTAACATTTGTTTATATTGTTGCGTTGAAACCGTCTATATTTATACATACATATATATATATATATATATATATATATATATATATACATTTTCCTTTTTCTAAATCTAGTCTGGTTTGCATCCTACAGTTCTTCATAAGAAAATAAGTCATGCAGATTTGTAAACGAATACAGAATTTTTATTTAATGTGAAATATCCCTGTTTTGCTGTTTGCAACACATTGGAGCCAGTTTAGAGTTTCTCTCTCTTTTTTTCTCTCCATCTCTATCTCTATACTTCGTTCTTTATCTAACACACATCCAATCACATCTAAACACTCTCCCTTTCCCATGCTTGAACAGTCCATCTCCTCATTACAGAAATCCATACCAGTTATCCAGAGTTCAGTGACTCCTGTCAAGAGCAAAGATCTTGTAGAGAGTAAGTAGTGATGAGGAGGAGGAGGAGGAAGAGAGGAGACAGAAGAAGGTAGAGGAGATGTAGTGTACTCTATACTGTAGAATAGTCCTCCAGTTAGTCCCCACACGGAAAGTACGAGATTCCTCTTCCTCTTTGAACCTGTTACAGTACCAGTCACCATCAGCGTCATCTGTTTGGACCATTTTGTAGTTCTCTTTACTGCTCACCAAAGCTGAGTTTATTTGATACAATAAGAACAGTAATATACAGGTGATTTAATATTACAGTTTGAAATAACTGTTTTCTATTTAAATACATTACATTATTCCTCTGATTAGCAGTCATAAGTCCATGTTTCAGCAACACGTCTTTCAGAAATCATTCTAATGTCCTGATTTGGTGCTCAATAAATATTTCTTAATATTATCATTGGTAAAAACAGATGTGCTAAGAACAGTATTTAATTTTTGTAACATAAATGTCTTTACTGTCACTTTAGATTAATTCAGTGTGTCGTTGCTGAAATAAGTATTAGTTTCTTATAAAAAAAAAAAAAAAAGAAGTACTGACTTCAAACCTTTGAATGGTGCTTTAGTTAATTATCAGTTGTTTGCTGCCTCCTCAAGTACAAAGAATCATTATATTCCTTATGATTCTCATCCCTTAATGTGTTTGTAGTACCATCAAAAATAATGTGTAATTTAGGGATGTAAAAATTTACTCAACACACGAATCGATTCACGGTTCTGATTTCATGATTCGATTCAATTTATGATTATAATTTAAGACAAATTATAAATTAAATGTTTACTTTTATTATTGCTTGGAAAAAATTCTGAACGTTTCTTTGTGAAGTTGAAATATATCAACACTATATAATACTAAGTAGCACTTGCATATCATTGCTCTTTTGTTGGTTTTGATTGCTTATGTTGTCCTCAGTCGCTTTGGATAAAAGTGTCTGCTAAATGACAAATTAATGTTAATGTAAATAACAAAACTAAATTGAAATTTCGCATCAAGCCCCAAATCAAATAAATAACACAAAATAAATCTCTTCATATAAACAAAATAAGGCTTTGTTCTTTGTTCAGGTAGCCACTGCATTTTAATCATGATCCAAACAAACATGCAACATGAAGTTTTTAATCTAAATCAGATTGTATAATTTAAAAATTTGAAGGTATAACAGAATGGTTTGACTTCGTTTTGTGAAACTATACATAAAAATATCTGCATGAAACAATAACAGCAGTCAAGCTGAACGAGACACAGATTCACTTTCTGCCAGCAGGTGGCGCTTAAAGCGTTTCCTTGGTTTCACTGTAAACAAAGACATGCATTCATATAAACTTCTACCCCAGTTGAATCGCGATTTGTTTAGCATCTCAACCCATTTGAATCATCGCAAATTTGAATCGATTTTCAACCGGTTCCCGGGTAAACATTCCTAGAGTGAATACAGTCCATATCAACATGTCAGTCACTGGTTGGAATCTGACTTGATGGGAGCGCAAGCAACTTTTTACTAAAACCCTCATCCAAATCAGAAACCTGTAAGAAGCATAAGAAAAAGGAAAGTATTGAGGGAATTAGAGGAAGAGCAGGAGAAAGAAGAAAATGCCAAAGAAAAACCCAAGAAAGCTATAAAGAAGCCTTTGTCATACAGTTTGAGAAGGCCTGAGGTATCTGTACAGTACAGTATGAATAGCAGTGCAGTGATGTACTGTATGTTCTAGAATGCAGCAGTTTGTCCTATATACAGTATTTCTTGCTAATTATATCCCTTTATGACAATAATAACTAGCAATAAAAAATAAATTAAAAAAATGTTATCGCAACACAACAGATGCATGTATTTGAATGTGTCAATAATAATCTCTCTCTCTTTGGTCTAAGCCTGTACAGCTTTGACTGTGTTGTGGCCTAGATTTTGTTACAGCAGCAATACAGGCCAACAGGTACGAGATAAGAGCTTTCATTATCACAAACAGAATTTGTCTTAACAGCTTTGTTTGCATTTGAAAGGGAATGTGAATGGAAACAGAAATAGATGTACTCCCAGAAGATGAGCATATTTCTGTGAATCCGTCTCTATTGTACCGGTACACATACAGCACGACACAAAAGAACCCAGCTTATCCATTTTTCATAAATGTCTGTGTTTTCTGGCAATATATGAAACACAGAATTAAATCTGATCCGCTGTGACCCTCTGCACAGTTTTTGATCTGGAAAATTATAAAACAAATCCTGTAATCGTTTATTGACCCTCAAGTCTATACTATTTTAATTTTTCTTTGAACACAAAGTGTTTTTTTCACAATGTCCACAAAGTACGTGGATGGTGTTTTTGTGTTTACTCCTATCATAAAAGGAGCCCCTATGACTGGCGAACAAACTTTCTGATGTCTTTGTGTGATAAACCGACAGATATTATTTATAATTAATCTTCCCCCTGCATTTGGGATGTGAACTGCTGTGACTAGATAATTGAGTCCGAATGAATCACTGAGATTTGAATCTGACTCTGAGGTAAACTGAAACAACCACTGGCCGCTGCTAGCCTTTGAAAAAGCCAGTGTTAATAAGCTTTATATGCTGTTGTGTTTGTTTGGTTCATTTAATCTTCCATAGTGCGACAGACAGACAAGCTATTACTGCCTGTCTAGCTGGTTTGGCCTGTGGTGAAAGTGCAATGCATCCATTTTCAGTGCTCACTCTTCACAGTGTATCTTTGACAGTCAGTTACTGTCCTCTTGCTCAATTTATTCTTATGACACTGTGTCAATCTGTTGATTATAGAAGTTTATATTGTCTACATGCCTCGTGTAGATGCGCATTGACCTGATTCTGTCGAGTGTTTGTGAGCGGTTTTAAATTAACCTTTAGTTATTAAACTTTCCTCCCTCACTTCCCTTTGCAGTCCCTCAATTACCTTCACAAACATCGCTCCTCTTTAATTTTGATTCTCCAAATGAACGTTTTCCTCTCTCTGGGGGGTGGTCTTTAGCTGCAGACGCCCAGCGTGAAGGGTTTCGACTTTGCCAAACTGCACATGGGCCAGCACAGTAAGGATGATCTCCTGGTCATCCAGGAGCCGTTGCCACTTCCTGTGTCCGTCAAGGAACAGAGTCCAGCTGAGAACGCAGAGGTGCCCACACCAAAGTCCAAAGCCTCCTCCAAAGCTTCCCGCAATGGCCAGCGGTGCAGGGGCCAGTAAGTCTGATAAATGTTTCTTTGATATTCAAGATCAAATTTTAAAACACAACTGAGTTTTTTTGTAACCATTTACAATGAGGATCTATCCGTTAACATCATTAATTGACTACGCTGGTTAAAATTAACTAGTAAAAATGAACACTACGTTTACAACGTTTTTCATTTTTGGTCGATTTCATTTGTTATACATTTTAAAAATTATATTAGTTAACATTAGTTAACTACATTTCATTAAAATGACTTAACAATGAAAAATATACATCTACAGCATTTATTAATCTTATTTGTTTGTTTTTTATTTTTTTCACTTTTTCAACTTATTTTTAACATTTTTTAAAAGTTAATCTATTTAACATTAGCTAACTACATGAGTAAACATGAACCATCAACAAACAATGCATATACAGTATTAATATATCTATTGGTTTATTATTGATTTATTGATGTTCATTTAATTTTACTTAATTAAACTCATTAAAACCAGTTTATCATTTGTTTAGTTAATATTTAGTTAAATGCATTATAAATGCAAACAATGGAAATGTTATTTTTATTAATTAACTAACACATTAACAAATGTTAATTAATGCTCGAAGATAAAGTATTGCTCGTTGTTAGTTCATGTTAACTAATAAATTAACTGAAGGTACCCTGTTGTAAGGTTTTACCTGTTTTAAATCACAAACAATTATAAAAAAAAAAAACAATCCACCTAAAATAACAAACTGGTTCTATTTTGCATTTTGCTGCAATAACCTATTATTAAAATACCTTGTTAATTTATTTAAAGGCAGGAGTGTAGCTAAGAGTGAAGCGACTGCTGATCAATAGGAAGCTTTTTAGAAGGATTACATCTCACACTCTAATCAATAGAATGGTCTTAGGGATGAAATTACAGCAGATCTCATGTCTTGTAAATATTACAAGTACCTGAAACCTTGTTACAAATAGACAGAAGATATGTAATTCTTATATATTCCATGCTGCTTAAATGGAATAATCCATGTGTCTGGAGTGTATTTGAAATACATAAATAAATATAGATTGAAAATAAAATAAAACAAAAATAAGTTAATACAAAAATTCACATTTTTGTGTATATGCATTAGTAGTAACACTACTAATAAGAATGTTTTTATAGCATGCATTAGAATTTTATACGATTTTTTTGTTGTGTCTTTTGCTTAGGATTTCTCCATCAGAGGGCGACTCCATAGGCAGTGATCCACCCAGCGACAGAGGATCACCTGAGGAGGGCATTAGACCCGTTGGTCTGCCCATCGATCCAAAGCAACCACATAAACCAGCCATCAATGGATTAAATGGTAAGTTTGCACACATTTTGACTGTGGCAATACAGTCATGGATTGATATTGCGATTCTTTTCCTCATACTATTGAATTGCATAGAGATTGAATCTGGTCCCATGTATTTTATCCCATGGAGGACTGGGAGTGCTACAAATAATAAATCTACTTAGTTAATAATAATAATAATAATATAATTTTTATGAGGTAGTCGTTTATTTTTACTTTTTACTTAATGTTTAAAAATATAGTTAAATGTAACAATAAAAAGTGTTTTAGTGCTTACTAAAGCTATTAGAAATATTTGTTGTTATTTGAAATAAAGTTGAAAGCAAAATAAAATATAAATATTAGAGGACAAGCTTAAAAAATTTTTTATTTTTTATTTTTACCTAACAAAATGTAATTACACGGTTTATGTGTAGGGGCAACCAATGAAATTTTGACTGAAAATTAAGACACGCACCTTTTTTGTTTTGTTTGTTTGTTGACTGCCAAGAAAGGTAAATGATTCCTTGGTTTTATTAAGTAGCAGTCCTACTCCTCCATAATAGCCAGTGGAAGAAGAATATGTGATGTAAGATTGACAGAAAGAGGAAAGCAATAAAACCTGTCTTTGAGCTGAAGATTTGTGGCTCTTCCTCTTAGTTTCCTCTCTGGTCAGCCCAGCCCCATTCATCCTCCCTAGTTTGTGAGGAATGACTAACCTTTGTCTTTTTGCTCTTGGCTGCTTGTTTTTTTTCCCACTCTCTTGCTCTCTTTGCCTTTATCTCTCTCTGTGTGTGTTTCTCACCAGTGCCTGTGGTGATGACCCTCTCTCAACACTCATTTCTGCTTTACCAGACTCAATAGGCTACTGTCTGACTAGCCAAGAAATTACAAGGAATTCAGTCGTAGCACCTCACATTCTCTCTCCCTGTCTGATAACTTTTCCCTTTCGAAAATCCTTTTCATCCCCCTCTTCTCATGATTACATTCCAGTGAAAACTGTGTTTTCCGAGATAAAAAAATCACTCAAACATGCTTTTACATATAACTGATGCTATATTCCATCTCAATATTACATCACTTATCATTTAACTTTTTCTCTCTCTCCTTTACACTCCCTCCCTCAATCCACTCATCCATGTGTTACTGGCCCACAGGCAAGAATAGAATTAGTAAGAGTGGCGCTAATTTGTGCAGTAGCATTCGATTTCATAGTTCTTATTTTTCATGTTCACATTTTTCTTTAACGTCATCTTGCTGAATTTTTTAAAATTCCAAAAACCCCAGACTGTTATAAAAAGAAGAGGGGATGCCACACAGTTGTAAACATGGTCTGTCCCAACTTTTTTGAGATGTGTTGATGCCATGAAACTTATTTTTCCCTTAAAATGATACATTTTCTCAGTTTAAACATTTGATATGTCATCTATGTTGTATTCTGAATAAAATATTGAAATTTGAAACTTCCACATCATTGCATTCTGTTGTTATTCACAATTTGTACAGTGTCCCAACTGTTCTGGAATCGGGTTTGTATATTTTAAAATGTATTTCTGTGATGGCAAAGCTGAATTTTCAGCAGCTGTTACTCCAGTCACATGATCGTTCAGAAATCAATCTAGTGTTGTGATTTGGTTGGTGTTTTCAATGTTTAATACAGTTGTGCTGTTTAATGTTATTGTGGAAACCATAATACCAAGAGAACATAATTTATTTGAAATTGGAATCTTTTGATAATTTTAATGCATACTTGCTGAATAAAAGTATTAATTTCTTTAAAAACAAATTTACTGACCACAAACTTTTGAATAGCCAAGTTGCACTTGTGAAGTATGACACTTTGTTATGTTTGTTCCTGTAGGTCCACCCCCAATGAATGGCATGGATGAGTCCTTATCTTCAGCCTCCATTTTTGAGCATGTGGACAGAATGTCCCGCCCAACTGACGGCCCTAAACGCCCTCCTAATAAACTCCAGCTCATCGCAATGCAGCCAATGCTGCCCCTGCCCTTAGCCAGCCCTACAGCCAATGACAGAGCAGCAGAGAATGCCAAGCTCAACAAAGAGGTATCCTTCACCACATCTAATCCACATTCATTTCATATGGCATCTCCTTAGTGACCTATTTCAAACGGCAAGGTCCCTGTGATTTATGAATTTGATTCACTGTGTTTAAAAGCTCAATCATCAATAATCAATATGTGCTTCTCAATGACTCGAAAATCATTGACTGTTCTTTTTCTTCCAGATCCAGGTGGCTTTAAGGCACAAGTCTGAGATCGAGCACCATCGCAATAAGATCCGTCTGAGGGCCAAAAGGAAAGGCCATTATGACTTCCCCGCTATGGATGATCTCATCGATGGTCTTGGCGACCCCAAAGACCAGGACCGAATCTACCAGAGGGCCCAGATGCAGATTGACAAGATACTTGATCCAGATATTCATATGCCCTCACTGTACACCGAGCCCAAGAAAAGGTACAACTGATAATTAGACTAGTCCTCAACACAGAATTAAGGCCTGTTGTCACCAATTCTGTATTTTCTACACAAAGTCATGCCCAAATGAATCTCTTAAATATCATACTGTTATGTTCTAGAACTGTTCCATGGGGGAAAATAACTATAGATCAGGAAGGTTTTCATTTAACTTTGAACATTTAAAGCTCAAAAGTGTGTGTTTTGCAGCAACAGAGAGAAGCGTTCTCCTAAACAGAGAAGGAAACAACAGATGAGCGGTGAACTGACAGATGCTGACCGAGATAGACTCATAACACCGGACAGCGATGGGACATACAGGAAATACCCAGGAGTCAATAACATTGCATATGTGGTCAGTGTCCTGAAGTGATCTGTATCATTTTTCTTTCTCACTACACTGTTATTTTGACTGTGTAATCAACTCCACACTGTTTCTTCCCATTCTGTATATATATTTGTAATTCAAAAGATTTTGTAATCAGCTCCATGTAGTGAATTAGCTAGTGCCAATTTCCTACATTTTTGACAACACTACAATTTTTAAATTTGGGTTTAATAAGATTTGACCAATAAAAATTGATAATTACATTTATTTTATTAAGCAAGGATTTAAGGTCTCAGTGTAGATTTGTTACAAAAGATTTCTATGTCAAATAAATGCTTTTGAAATTTATACATAGAAGAGAAAAGGTATAGCTTTTTCCATATTGTTTTTCCACATTTGTCATATTGTTTTTCAATATAGCAAAAACAAAAAAAAAATGTTTCTTCAAACATTAAATCAGCATATAAGAAGGATTTCTGAAAGATCATGTGACACTAAAGACTGGTACAAATGTAGCTTTGCCAGCAGAGGAATAAATTACATTTTAAAATATATTTAGGTAGAAACAAGCTTATATTAAATTAATCTTGTGTGTGTGTGTGTATATATATATATATATATATATATATATATATATATATATATATATATATATATATATATATATATATATATATATATATATATAATATTTCATATCTTACTCAGTTTTACTCAATGAGTAAATCCAGCCTTATTGAGCATATATATTTGTTTTTATTTTGCAGTCAGACCCAGACCAGGGTCCCGAGCATCATAGCCCGTCCCCGTCGGATGATGTGTTCCACAGTCCGATTTCTCCTCCTGGCTACCCTCCTCCACCACCCCCCTACCTGCCTCCTCAGCCGTCTATAGAGGAGGCCCGGCAGCAAATGCACTCTCTACTGGACAATGCATTTGCCCTCGTATCACCTTCATCTCAGGGCAGCACAGCTGGCAACACTCTGCCTGGGGTTGGGCTTAACCCTGGACCCCCACCTGCCTCGAGCCCACCGTCCCGTGGCCAGCGACCTTGGGGGCCAGGATACCTGCCCTTGAATCCCTACACAGGGGTAAGGACAATCTGCTGGGCTTGGGTATAGAGATTTAAACAAACTGTTGATGCTAAGCATTTGGCATGTGATTAAAAAAGCACATGATGGAAGCTGATGTATTACTATTTTCTTTATACAGTCCATCACTTAAATTATCATTTACTTAATATTAAATAATTTAAATAATTCATAAAAGTATTTATTTTGGCTTCACAGTATTATAATTTACATTATGAATAGTGCTTTTGCTGAAGATTACTCACAACAGTGTTATTAAATTATTAGTGTTTTTGAAGATTAACCTAAAGTGAGCATATGATGTCACACAAAAAAATTATCTAAAAATACCAGAAATGAACATACACAATTAAAATTATCATTATATTAGTCTATATGATTAATTTAAAAAAATCTATAATATTGGCTGGTAACCATTATGGTTCAATCACAACTCAAAGCACAGTTTAGCTGAAATGCTAAGTGTATTGACATCACAACTATGTGCATTTTAATATATGACCCTCCATATTTACATATCAATGTTTAAGCATGCATAAAGCATGTATAAATCTATTTATTCAATCCAGAGTGCACTTGTGATTTCTGGTTATGGTGGTTGGATTCAATCAGTTGATTTATTGATTTTGTTATAAATGTGTTTTGATGTGTGTGTTACCGTGCTAGAGTGATTTTAAGCAAACTGGATGCACTGGAATCACAACAGAGGAAGACAGACTTGGGGTTTTCCACAGATTGACAATAAACTATCCAGAATGGTATTTCTGTCAGATAGAGGTTATTTTCACGGAAGGGAAAAAGGGGATTGCAAAGTCCAACTGAGGCAAAATACGAACTGTCTAACAACTCAAAGGTCGATTTAAGAATCAAGATGGAGCATTAAATGGTCCATCGCTGTCCATGCCATTTTAAAGAAACACGGTTCTTAAAATGTGGCATTCCCTACACGGCTATTTAAGAGCTTTTCTGTTTTCTGGGTCACTGGGTTTATTTAGGCTGATAGATAGAAAAGCTTCGGTTGTGGTGCTGCACACAGCTGCTAATGTATGTTTCAGACTTAGCAATGTATTATATTAAGCCTTTAATGCATTAAAGTCCAATGGACATGCCAAGAATTATCAACATGTCTTAAGCTCAACGACAGCATGTTTGTGTGTATTTCTTTCAGAGATATGCTGAATTAGGTCTGCCACCTTCCAGTGTGCAAGGTTTACCACATCGGTGAGTATATTGAGTCTGATCGGGAAGTTTTGTGTGATCTTTGGGAACTGTGAGCAATGCTGCCAATCATATTTCATTCCTCACTTGTAGCATAGACAGCTTGAATGTACTGGGAGAGATGACGTTTTTTGTTAGAGTACAGTGTGGTCTGCTAATAGCTGGAGTTTGACGTCTTTGTATCTCAACAGACAGGGTTTAGAGTCCAGCTATATCCCATCAGGGGAGGCCCTTCCTGTTGACCAGCTACGGCCAGAGTCACTTTATGTTGGTCGAGGGGGAATCACAGATGAGTTGCCCTCTTCCACAAGGCCACGGCCTGTAGGTGGAACTACAGGTATGAGTGTAAAGGTTTTACTGTAAATAAAGTGCAGATATCAACTGTGATATCAAGTTTTGTATATATACAACATGATGCAATGTAAAGTATATTTTATGCAGTATGCATGTCGGTTCACAGGTGCCCAGCTACATCATTTAACCCACGCTGGTCTGACGGGTCGTGGAGGTGGCGGGTTAAGCTGGAGCCCGTATCATGAGGACGACTACAAGCTTGCTAACCACAGGGAGCCTGTAAGTCTGAAATACTCTCTTACTTCAATTTAATCGAACAAATAATGGAAAACAGAATTTTCTTTACACTTTTGAAATTGGTTTTTAGACTCGTATATTGCAAACATAAAGCTCCATCCTCAGTCCAATCAAATGCAACATAAAGTGCAGAATATGTCTTCTTCAAACTCTTACTTCCATAGCTTCTTCTGTAACACATAAGGGACTAAGGAACACAACTCACTATTAACTAGCTGCTTATTAGTATGCATATTACTGGCAGTTTATAAGAACACATTAATACCTTATTCTGTATGACCATATTTTAGATCCCTGCCCACCTGGACTCTCTCGGCCTTGGCTACGCTCCCTCCGATCCCCCCGTGGAGCCATCCCCTCCCAACCACTCTTCGGCCTCGCTCATCAAAGCCATCCGAGAGGAACTGATGCGCCTCTCCCAGAAACAGGCAGCGGTACCCAGCTACCACAGCTGAGACCTGCCCCCTGAAGAACCATCAGGCAAAAACTGCACCACACTGCACTGTACTTCCCATGGAAGTGGCTTTTTTGAGAGGAAGATGACTGTACGTCATGTAGCTTCTGCTGCCTCCTGGTGGCAGAGAGCATTAGGACAGGAAGAGTAGACCATTATCCTTTATTCCCATATTCCTCAAGTTGTTCTTAACAAAAGCGCAGTCCTGAGACTGATGAATAAAGTTTTTTACCATCTTTTCAGGCGACTACAATTTGGTAGCAACTGCTCTATACAGACCGGGGTAACATAGCTAAAATATGGCTGCCACACATTCCTTTGGTCTTCTGTTAGAGGTGTGTGTGTGTGTGTTTTCACATTGTGTTGTTTCTTTGCTGTGTACACTGCCTTAACATTTGAATACTTTTATATCTTGCACTGGCTCTTGTAGATTCTCATCACTGAAAATTGAACTGCTTTTAGTACCTTAAATTAATCTCTCTGATCTACAAAAGCTGACTCTTTTATATCAGTTCAGGGCCATCAAGCACACATTGCCTTCACAATTCAGTATTGTCTTATACTTTAGAGTCCGGTAATAGTATTTGAAGTAGAGATGTTTTCCACCTTCATATGCCTTTATTTTATTTGGCATGTACAGGAGAGCTGGACATGCAGCTGTGTTATTATGTTCAGTGCATTGAAAGACACTGTTAACATCAAAGAAATGTTGCAGGTTCATCACTACTTGACAGATTGTAAACAAATAAAAATGTGTTTCTTAGTAATGCCCTTACAATACATTACAAAAATGGACTGGTGGTCCATGTAGGATTCCAGGTTGCCCAAAGTTGATTGGCTAATTTAAAAGAAAATAAATCAATAAAATGATTGAATAAAAAGTTAAATAACATAAATTAAATAACAAAATTATTATAAAAGACATACATATATATATATATATATATATATATATATATATATGTATGTATACATACGCACAAACAAACACACACATACATTCATACATAAATACATACATACATTCATTATTTTAGTGGATTTTTTTTTTAGGATTCCTTCATGAATAGAAAGTTCAAAAGATAGCATTTATTTGAAATATATATTTTTTTTAACATTATAAATGTCTACTATACACCTTCACATTCAACCAAATACATAATACATACTTGCTGAATAAAAAGTATTAAGTTCTTTAAAAAAAAAAAAAAAGTTTTTTAAACTTACTGACCCCAAACGTTTGAATGGTTGCATATTTCAGTATACAGGGTAGAACTGTTTGTTTTTTTAAACTGTTGTTTTTAACTGTTGGAAATTGATTTGAGGCAGTTTGTGGTCTCCCGTAGCTGTAGGTTGTTGGGTAATCTGCGCATTTTATTTTACTGAAGAAGTTTGACAATAATTCCAATAGAATTTCACTTCAGCAAAAGCAAGCAAGTGCACATTTTGGCTTTTAAATCCATCTGGAATGCCTTGCCTCATTTTAAGTGCATTACTGTGAACATGTTTTTATGTTTTACAAACTGAGAGACGAGTCAAAATGATTGTCTGTGGTAATCAACAGTATCTTACAGATGCTGGACAGCGTCTGCATATAGAGTGTAACTCATATTGATCCCAGAACATTTCTTAAACTGTTCATTTTCAAATACATCTTTCTCAAAAACAGAAATCATAAGTACTTTGAGTATTACCACTGTGTAAATGGTATTGCAATTTGGATTATTTAAGTGTTGATTAAGGTCAGGCTTATGTCTCAGAAAAGTTAATTTCCTTTGTCCAACTGTATTTTATGGCCATGAAGTGCTCATCATTTCATAGCAGAAAGTGTTTTTTTATTTTTATAAATATAATTATTAATATTCCAGGATGCACTATTTCTCATTAAACTGCTGTTGATCAAATGGGTACAGTATATATTTCTCTTTCTTCATGCTTTTGATGTGTAAGAAAAGCATAAAACTTTAGTATTATAGACTTGCTAAAACACTGATCCCTTTGGCTGTACTTTATTTCATGCTGAAATTATGTTCTTGCCTTTGTGCTAAAACTATTTTTGTGTTGATTTTGCAAACATGAGCACCATTTGCTCTAAGAAAAAGGACTCTTCTGTTACTTTGTCATTTGAATTACCCTTGTTTATTTGTTGAAATCTTTATACAGTCTATGGTTGGAATAAGTTTTTAAAGATTTTTTTTGTTATGTTTGTATCATTGGAACGACCTTGACCTGTAGTAAAAAATCTACTGGTTCTTTATTTAAGTGACAATTAAAAATGATTACCTTATGGTTGACTGTTGTTTGCCTTATTAAACTCTACTAAGTTACAGATACTGAAAGCTGATACCTAATTGGTAAGTCTGCATGTTTAAATCAAATTACTTAAAGGGATACTCCACCCAAAAATGTCCACCCACCTAAACTCCTTACCCCCATGTCGTTCCAAACCTGTAAAAGCTTCGTTCATCTTCGGAACACAATTGAAGATATTTTTGATGAAAACCAGGAGGCTTAAGACTGTCCCATAGACTGCCTAATAAATAACAGTGTCAAGGTCCAGAAAAGTATAAAAGACGTCATCAGAATAGTCCATCTGTCGTCAGTGGTTCAACTGTAACGTTACGAAGCGACAACATTTTTTTTTTACATGTACAGTGTAAAACCAATAGATGGCGCCAAATGCTTGTCTTAAAGGGTTCGTTTATACCCAGAAGTGGCCCATTGACTTCTTTTTCTTACAGAGAAAGAAAAGACGAAAAAAAAAACTTTTTTGGAATGAAATGAAGGGTGAGTAAATGATGACAGCTTACATGACAGTTTACATTTGTGAGGAAACTATCCCTTTTAATATAAATAATACAAATTTTCTCACATTTGTTCTTGATGTCCTTATTATGAAAATATGAAATGTTACATATTTTCAACCATCCATAATTTTATTCAACTTACTTTTGTGTATTTTTTATATAAATGTGCATATAAAAAGATTTTTTGAAATGGTGTCTTTTTTCCATGCACTAATAATAACTACCCATGGAAAAACTGTTATATGATCATCAGACAAACCAAAATAACTCCAGGCTTTTTTTTATAAATATATATTATGCAGGTGTAAATAACCAGGCTTTCTCTGAAAATTCCACCCATCTGCACAGCCTGTCCTTTAAAAATACACATAAAAGCATTGTTATTAAGTCATATTAACTTCCCATCACGATTCAGACGCTCAGACTCCCTGAGCTCATGTTTCTCTGGTGCACATATGGTACCTCGGCTCCTCGTGGAGTGGAAACTGCAGTCCTGTTTACATTCTCAAACAAAAGAGCTCATCAATGTTTCAGTGGCTCTGCATTGTTCAATTTGTCCACCTTGTGTAATGTGGCAACCTAGGGCTAATATTTGCCTTGTCAAATGCGGACATATTTTCAGACAAGTCTATATTTACTCCCAAACGGGTAATGCATATGTATTAATATGGCTGTCTACCTGCCTTTTTATTATATGATCTCATTTTCAGTATTTTTTTTTTTTTTATTATTATTATTATTTTTGTAGTTTTACACTTGCATGGCTATCCAGCAGTTTTTAGCAGTTAATTGTACTGAATGTGTACTTACAGTGTACTTCAAATCTTAAAACTTATTTAAAATATTTAATATTAAAGAAATTAAAGGCCAGTAGGCCACTTTCATGAAAATGGGTATGATGGGTAACATTTGTAATAATTTCAAATAAAAAAGTTTTACTTTAATATATTTTGTTGTGCTTTGAAGAAGTTACTAACATACTCAAGCACTTGTAAAGTTCTTTTTAAGTCACTACACTATTTGATATTACATTTAAAGTAAAAAATATTTAAAATGCACTAAATTGCAACTTCATTGTTACAAATATATATAAATACATGCCGTGGGAGTTTCAATAGAAATTGTGTTGAAGTATATTTTACCTTAGCCCTACCATACTGTATGCAATAAATTCATCAGTGCACTTTAACCACATTTCAAAGACGATAGTAGTAATTCTGATATTAAATATAAAGATGAACATAAATCTTACTTAAGTGTGTCAAAAAAAAACCTTTTTTCCAGTTGCTTTTGTTCAGTCCAGTGATCAGTTCTGATGTCTCTGATAACGCTTTCTCACTCTTTTGCTCCTTGCCTTAAACTGCCACAACTGAGTTTCACTAAAAGCCTATCAGTTACTGAGACCCTGAAACCCAACTCCTCCACTTGGCACACTGGGATGCTCGAGGACAATGCCACAGGCCCTTGGCAGGGGGAGTACCTGCTCAGGTAACCTGACACACAGACACCCCCACCAAACCCATCGCTAGCAAAGCCCCAAGCCTCACATTCATCCTCAGAGAGAGCATGTTACGAGGAAGGACTAGTGCAGAGTAGACTCAAGTGAATTCTGCACGTTTTTAGTTGATAATTTGACAGGGATGTGTTTGGAAGTTTCCTAGATGCATTCATGGAGAACGTTATTGGAGCTAGACTGGCTTATGTTGCTCTGAAAAACATGTTGAGCCTATGAGTACAACTTAATCGCTTGCGGGAAGGTCTCCGGAGGTCAATACTTCTTGGATGTTTTCACGTGAAAACATGGAAAACCATCAAACTGTGATGGTATCCTGAAACGGTTTAGTGTATTGGGATCTCATCCATAAACTGAAGCTTCATCATCTCATTGGACACTTGTATCATCTAGCGTGATGCATGGGTTCCCATGCTCAGTGCTACAGTACTGTTTCGGTGGTCCTCCAGATGTTTCTGCTGATTCTGCTCCATACCTGGACCCGGAAATCTCCAAAACTGGACCAGATAGGGCCATGGGCCTGGCTGTTCTCACTCAGCCTGGTCCAATAAACCCAGTGCGGACTGACAGCCAGCCTTCATTTAGCTGTGTCTCCGTCCAGATGAAGACTAATGGGACTGACTCCAAAACCAAAAAACTGGACACAGAGAACCAGGACACACTTCATTCGTATCCAACCTCAGAAGGGCTCTCAGAAGAAGACGATGCCCAGGATAAGAGCCCTGTTGTGGACACAAAACGGCCACATATTCCTCGTCCATCTATCATCAGGCCACAAAAGGTAAGAACAGTGTATTACTAGGATTTGCACTCAAACTTTAACTTGTATGGATGCCACAGAAAAAAAGGTTATTGCAACTTTTTATAACAAAGTTGTAACTTTTTCCTCACTGTTTTAAGTTTACATCTCACAAGTCTTTTTTTTTTTTTTTGAGCTCATATTAACTCATAATTCTGACTTTTTCACAATTCTGAGTTTATAATTCTAATATTTTGGCTTTTAGAAATAAAATCTGAATTATGAGTCAACACTTTTCACACTCTTGACTAAAAAAAGTTGTAAAAGTAGATGAATTGGGACAAACTATAAATCTGAATACAGATGCCTAAAAGCTAATATGGACTGATTTCATTAAGGTCTTTATCAGGATGTGTGAATGTTTAGACAAGTCATTTAGCACAAGTCAAACTGGTTGCACTTTAGCTCTTGTACTTAAGCTAAAGTTCTAAATGACCAAACTAACATTGTCTGAGTTATTAAATCAGATGATCACCTTAAATAACCACTAACCATTTTTGCTTGATATGTTTAAAAGAATTAAGGCTTTTCAGTTGGCTTGGCATTTTAAGTTTAACGTAATTGTAACTTCCTGGAAAGGTTAGGACTAGCCTAACCTGCTATTGAGATTTATTGAGGTCTCAGTCCATGAACAAGACTTAAAGGCTACTCATTAGCAATGCTGTGAAACGTATGTGAGTGCGTGTTTCTGACTTCTAATGCAATGTTTTGCTAATTAAAGCATAGTCTCACTATGAATGCATTTTCTGATTCTAACAGACAAATTATTAATATAATTTCAACAGAAGGACAGTCATCACTCAATGCAAAGTAATATTTTGAAGAATGTCAGGGACCAAACAACAAAATATTTCAAGGTTTTCAAAACATACACTCACCTAAAGGATTCTTAGGAACACCTGTTCAATTTCTCATTAATGCAATTATCTAATCAACCAATCACATTGCAGTTGCTTCAATGCATTTAGGTGTGTGGTGCTGGTCAAGACAATCTCCTGAACTCCAAATTGAATGTCAGAATGGGAAAGAAAGGAAACTTGAGCGTGGAATGGTTGTTGGTGCCAGACGGGCCGGTCTGAGTATTTCACAATCTGCTCCGTACTGGGATTTTCACGCACAACCATTTCTAGGGTTTACAAAGAATGATGTGAAAAGAGAAAAACATCCGGTATGCGGCAGTCCTGTGGGCGAAAATGCCTTGTTGATGCTAGAGGTCAGAGGTGAATGGGCCGACTGATTCAAGCTGATAGAAGAGCAATTTCGACTGAAATAACCACTCGTTACAACTGAGGTATGCAGCAAAGCATTTGTGAAGCCACAACATGCACAACCTTGAGGCGGATGGGCTACAACAGCAGAAAACCCCACCGGGTTCCAATCATCTCCACTACAAATAGGAAAAAGAGGTTACAATTTGCACAAGCTCACCAAAATTGGAGAGTTGAAGACTGGAAAAATGTTGCCTGGTCTTATGAGTCTCGATTTCTGTTGAGACATTCAGATGGTAGAGTCAGAATTTGGCGTAAACAGAATGAGAACATGGATCCATCATGCCTTGTTACCACTCTGCAGGCTGCTGGTGGTGGTGTAATGGTGTGGGGGCTGTTTTATTAGCACACTTTAGGCCCCTTAGTGCCAATTGGGCATTGTTTAAATGCCATGGCCTACCTGAGCATTGTTTCTGACCACCTCTGGCTACTTCAAGCAGGATAATGCACCATGTCACAAAGCTTGAATCATTTCAAATTGGTTTCTTGAACATGACAATGAGTTCACTGTACTAAAATGGCCCCCACAGTCACCAGATCTCAACCCAATAGAGCATCTTTGGGATGTGGTGGAATGGGAGCTTCGTGTCCTGGATGTGCGTCCCACAAATCTCCATCAACTGCAAGATGCTATCCTATCAATATGGGCCAACATCTCTAAAGAATGCTTTCAGCACCTTGTTGAATCAATGCCATGTAGAATTAAGGCAGTTCTGAAGGCGAAAGGGGGTCAAACACAGTATTAGTCTGGTGTTCCTAATAATCCTTTAGGTGAGTGTAATTCAAATGGTCCTTTTTTATGTTCCATAAAAGAAACAAAATCCATCATGATAGTGTTGATTTGGGACTATAAATAATGGACTTTTCCCCTGTCTGCTGTCTTTGTGCTATGTGTTTTGCTATGTGTCCATGAGCAAAGATGGCAGCCTTAAAACCATGTACTTCCAGAATGGCATGGCATTGAGATGCATGTGAATGCTAATGGATAGCTCTCTCCAGGTATTGTAGAGCTCCATGAATGCTTCTTGTCCCACGTCATCACTGCCCATAAATCCAGTATCCTGTCTCTCCCTGAGGAAGATCTATCTTCCTTGTGTTATTAAATCAGTCTGTCCTCCACATACCCTGCTGTGTCAGGGTCAAGAGATTCTTCCCATTCTTTGTGTTTGTTAAATATAAGGCTTCTCTAAATGCACACACAAACTCTCAAATGGTATTGTAGTAGCAGCCAGTGCTGACGAGAGCGCTCATGGTGAAGTAATATGTTAGTATAAGACACCTGGCACCCAGAAAGAAAGGTCAGTTACGGTCTTGAGTTCAAATGCAGTGAAAATGTGTGTACTGTCAATTAAAGAGAAGTGGGGATGGATGCCATTCAAGGGCTATCACTTTTCAACAGGAGCCTCTAACTGCTCCATATGTGTATGAGTGTGCTCATGAAACATGATTCAGAGATAAAACCATGCTACAACTATCAAGTTTTCAAGCTCTGTATACTTTGTGCATCAAATAATAGCCATGAAGTGACTATTATATAACCCCCTAACTGAATATTTTTTGTGTGTGTGTTTGTTTCATATGCACATAAGCCTATATATCAAATTTAGTTTCTTTGTTTTTTTAGATTATATGTACAAATGCACTCCTAATTAATATTCTGACTAAAATGTAAATGTTGCTAATGTGTATTCAGTGGTTGCAAATGATTTACTCAATAATTATGGCACGTTCCTCTTTAATGCTGATTAATGAGGTTTTCTAACCAGTTTTATATGGATTTATTTTATTTGTATTTATTTATTTTATTTAATCTGCTAAAGTTTAATATTTTCAGTTAGAAGTCTGTTCAAATCATTACCCACATGAGCGATAATAATAGTGATGCGACTTGCAAACCGGAAACATGAACCACAGAAATATTATCAAAAACTTGAAATTGGCCCCAGTATTTGAAAAGAAACCTGAGTGTATGTGAGTGTGCAAGATGTTTTGTGATGTTCAGAGGAAAATCCAGATGACTTCAACCACACCTCCTATATCTACAGGAAAAAGGAAAAGCACGTTGAACAAGGGGAAACCTGTGTGTGTGTGTGTGTGTGTGTGTGTGTGTGTGTGTGTGTGTGTGTGCATGTGTGCAATGGCTTGTGTATGAACTTCTGAGAGCCAGTTTCTAGAGTTTTGTTGACAACATATGTGTTTGGCAATCCTCTGCAAATATTGAAGTGTTGTCATGAGGATGACATGTAGAAAGTAATATTTTTGATTTAATATTAAGGTACATCAACTGTAAAATAAATATATATATATATATATATGATTGAGATTACATTATTACATTAAAAATGAATAAGAATTGACAGTTTTGGAAGAGACAATAAATTAGATTTTTAAAATAAAGATCTGAACACAAATAAAAATCACAAATGATATACTTTTAATATGTTTAAAATCTCAGCAATGAGATGAAACTGAGAGAAATTTTTGTTGAGAGGCTCCTGTATTAATTTTGTAGCTGTTAACAATTTTTTTGTTTTTATATCAAATAAGGAAAAATTATGATGCAAAATATATTTTAATGAAACATAAATTCAATCTACTAAACTGTGATGGAGCAACCTCTGAGTAATAAAATATTGTTTATATTTATATTATGGAACCCTTTTTTTTTTTTTTGCATATATCCAAAACGACTGTACATTTTAAAATAAAGGTTTTTATTATTATCCATGGTTCCTTGAAGAACCTTTAACATCCCTAAAACCACTATTTCAAAATTGGACAAGTTTTCTTTATAGTGTAAAAAAGGTAATTTAGATTATTAAAATATTCTTCCCACTAAGAAAAAAAAGTGGTTCTTTTAGGGACTGTTCACTGAAAAGTACTGAAAATGTATCTATGGCATTGCTGTGAAACACCCTTTTGGAATCTTTATTTTTAAGTGTAATCAAAAATGCACATTTCATCAGTTCATGCATTCGCTGGGAATCGAACCCATGACCTTGGTGTACTGTTCGAGCGACAGGAATGTTACATTTGTAGCATTTACATACACATTCATTTAAATGCTATCCACGTTTTCTAGTATATTTGTTATGTAAAATTATACAGCAAGTCACTCTGGAATTCAGGTTTCCTTCTTAATTCTGGAAGTTCTAGTGCTATTTTTTTCATGAAAAGGGTCATGACCTCTAGCAGGAATGTAGGATTTTTTTAGGTCTTCAGGGGACTGTTATTTTAGTCCTGTGATTTTCATCTCACTCAGGGTCACAACATTAAAATGATGTGTTCAAAGCAGATTGATTGACATTGTCCTTTTTTCCCTGTGTGTTCTGGAAATAGGAACACCAAATCCAGGACAGCCTGCCAGTCAGAACAGATTATGTTGAGCCAGAGGATGGACCGTTATCAGGTACAGAAAACACACATACACACACTCCAAGGACAGCGAAGGATGGACAGTTATCAGAAAAACCACACAGGTTACCTCTGCTCCTTTTCCTCTCAGAGTTGGAGATTTGGAGAGGAAATCTATTCAAGTACACAGTGGAAAAAGCAGTTCTGCTGCCTTTGTGGAAAATATAATCACATTGAATCATGGCCTTGAATTCTGGGCTATCTGCAGCATGATGCTTTAAGTGCTGACC
This sequence comes from Carassius gibelio, assembly GCF_023724105.1. Taxonomy (NCBI): domain Eukaryota; kingdom Metazoa; phylum Chordata; class Actinopteri; order Cypriniformes; family Cyprinidae; genus Carassius; species Carassius gibelio. Next base: position 6,264,935 of record NC_068388.1, on the reverse strand, counting down.
GAGGCTGCTGCTCGGTCAGGGACCTTTAATAAACAAGGGGAAACTCATTTTTATTTCTTCTTCAGTGTCTCATTATGGCTGGCCTGTGAGAGGATGTTTTAAGGACACATGGCAGCGTAGCAAGACGTTTAGTCTGTCTGAGTGCTGTCTGGAACTCAAACATTGCATCAATTGTAACTCACATAACTCCACTTTTGATTTCATGGGGTTTTCCACAGAAATGTTTGTAGATTTTAAGTCAATTCTGAGGATTCTTTTAGCTCAGTTCTAATATGTTGTGTGTGTTTGTCTTGCCAAACTGCAGGGAACAAAAGTGAAGCATTCACGCATATATCTGTCCCATCCATCTTCACAGATCTTGCAATGTAGACATTTGTGACTTTCCAAAGACCTGATTAACACTCATCAGTGATTGATAGAAAACAAGCAAGTGACACACTCCATTTATGTATGTTTTTTTCTCAGTATGGAGTGTTTGTGTGAGCAGTGTTGGACGAAGCTCACAAATCAAGTACGAGTATTTTTCGTACTAGTCTTACCTGAGTATAAGTCGCATCAGTTCAAAAATACGTCATGACGAGGAAAAAACATATATAAGTCGCACTGGACTATAAGTCGCATTTATTTAGACCCAAGAACAAAGAGAAAACATTACCGTCTACAGCCGCGAGAGGGCGCTATATGCCGCTTAGTGTAGACTACAGGAGCACTGTGCAGCATAAATGGCAGTATAGAGCGCCCTCTCCCGGCTGTAGACAGTAATGTTTTCTATTAGTTCATTTCTCTTGGTTCATGTAAAATTAAATTTGATAAATAAGTCGCACCTGACTATAAGTCGCAGGACCAGCCAAACTATGAAAAAAGTGTGACTTATAGTCCGGAAAATACTGTACTTGAATAAAATTACAGATACCTATAATAAAATATTACTCCAGTAAAATTAAAAGAACTCCTTTTTCAATTTTACTCAAGTGAAAGTACAAAAGTACAACATTTTTTAATGTACTTAAGTAAAAAAAATATATTTAGCAATTTTATATAGGCTACATAATTTAATTTTATATTAGCACATATTTATTATAATCCTACTGCTCAAAATACCTGGGATTTCCCCAAAATAACCACTATATGGAGTCAAGATATATTTCTGTTGGTGATATGGACTATGCTGATGAGAGTAATGTTCACTGTGAAGCTTACACTGTGATATACCTGAGAGAAAACATATTTAACCATCTGATTTTCACCAGTAAGAAAAAAAGTGTCTTAAAGTTTGTTGTTTTGCAGAACATCACAGTTATATATGAAATGAGAATAAGGCCTGAAGTTAGGAAGAAGATTTTATGGAAAATATAATTATATTTTCATAATGATTTTTTTCCTTCTCAAACCTTGTCTGTGGTGTAAAAACACACCTGGCCAAATGCCCCCAGAGGGCATCACTTCTCACTTTGATAATTACTGCATTTACCATGTTCTGAGCATCACATCCTTTCTTTTTCCACCAGATTTACAGCTGCATCTCAATAAATTAGAATATCATGGAAAAGTTCATTTACTTCAGTAATTCACCTCAAATTGTGAAACTCATGTATTAAATAAAATTAATGCAGACAGACTGACGTAGTTCAAGCCTTTGGTTCTTTTCATTGTGATGATTTTGGCTCACATTTAACAAAAACCCACCAATTCAATCTCAATAAATTAGAAAAATTCATAATAATACAAAAAAAAAAAAAACATTACTGTACATGTACTCAATACTTGGTAGGGGCTCCTTTTGCCTTAATTACTGCCTCAGTTCTGCGTGGCATGGAGGTGATCAGTTTGTGGCACTGCTGAGGTGGAAGGTATCTTTTACAGTGGCCTTCAGCTCATCTGCATTTTTTGGTCTCTTGTTTCTCATCTTCCTCTTGACAATAACCCATATATTCGCTCTGGGGTTCAGGTCTGGTGGGTTTTCTGGCAAGTCAAGCACACCAACACCATGGTCACCAACACCAACACCAACTTTTAGTGCTTTTGGTAGTGTGGGCAGGTGCCAAATCCTGCTGGAAAATGAAATCAGCATCTTGAAAAAAGCTGGTCAGCAGAAGGAAGCATGAAGTGCTCCAAAATTTCCTGGTAAAAGGGTTCAGTGACTTTGGTTTTCATAAAAATTCAATGGACCAAAACCAGCAGATGACATTGCACCCCAAATCATCACAGACTGTGGAAACGAAACACTGGAATTCAAGATCTCGCAATTCTTACTTGTGAATTCAGTTCACTGGAGACTCGCACTAAACGGTTCATTTGAATCAGTGAGTTGTCGACTCTAGAACAGCTGCAAGCGGATCATTCTAATTCGTAAACGAATCGTTTGGTGCGATTTGCGATCCGATTTAAATGGTTAATTGAAAAGTCTCGATTCATTCATGAATCTTTAACCGCATCTGCTTGTCGGAGAATGTGATATATTATAAGAATAAAGAAAATATACGTTATACTTGGCTATGCACCATTTACTGTCACAGTGGGTGTTGTGGGTGCCATGGTAATACTGTACTATGCTGTTGCAAAGGTATTCTGTGTGAAATATATAATAAAAAAAGATGTGTGACATTGCTGAATATTAGAAAAGATTGTGGAGATTCAATAAAATAATACTTTCCTGTTCTTTGTATTGAAAGGAACAATTCGCCAAAAAATTCAAAATTGCAGTGAAATGGGTTCATTTATTACAGACACAGATTTTTGCTTCACAAGACATTAACTGATGGACTTTCACTGCAGCTCTGGGATAATTGGTTCATTGGTGAGCAAGTGATGTAATGCAAAATTTCTCTAAACCTTTTTCCAATTAAGAAACAAACTCAAATACATCTTGGATGGCGTGTATCAGTTAATTTTCATTTTGGGGTAAACTTTGGTTTTAATGGTTGTTTTTTTCTGTCAGAGGACCAGCTGATTCAGCATATTTATTGTCAGCTGGTCAGTCAGTCAGACTGCTCTCTATTGTTTTCTCCGGTTCTGTCCACCTCCAGTGCATCACATGTTTGGTGTCCCCTGAGGACCAGATCTGGCCTACAAAACCTTTGTTTATGCTGCATGTATGAGTGTATGTTTGTGTAACATTATGAGAGGAAATCAGTGTGTGGTAGAAACAACAGACATCCTTAATTCAGTGTTTCTTGTCATGTCTCATTGGAATATCTGTGAGGAAGTAGACCGGACCCCTTGACCTTATGGCAGATTTTAACGTCCAGGGGATGTACAGTATATTGTATATATATTGTACAATTGGTGGTTCTCATTGACTTCCATAGTGTTTCTTTTCCTAAGATGGAAGTCAATGGGAATTACCAACTGTTTGACTATTTCAAAATGTCTTCTTTTATGTTCAACATAAAAAAGCAACTCATACAGGTTTGGGACGACATGAGGGTAAGTAAATGATGACATAATCTTCATTTTTGGGTGAACTACCCCTTTAATGGAGTTCTCTATTGCGTTCAATTCAAATAAAGACCTTGTCTCAGATTTGACTCCTAAAAATTATTTAGAGATAAAATAAAAACAGACACAAATGAGACAATGTCCTTTGATACAGACAATGATACAGAGCCATATAAAACAAAAATACAAAAAAAGTTATTTAAAAACATGAAATAAAATTGAATGCATACAGTAAGTATATAGTTATAAAATTAATTTAATTTCTAATTGCTCTCCATTTAATCTCCCTGCTGTCTAGAAGAAACATTCAAGATGTCAAAAGAGATCTCATTTGTCATTTTTCTTTTCCTATGTTGCTCCCTCTCACCTTAATTTGTTTTTATCCTCAAACAACCGTAAACAGCAGGCTTAATTTTCTTATTTCCTGCTATATAGTGGCTATATAGCAGTTATGCAATAAATGGGTTAGGTTTCCATGTACATGTGTGTTTTATGTGTCAGCTCTGTGTTAAGACTCCAGTGTCATGCTGCAACCACGCCCGCATCGTCTAATGTGTGTTCAGCTCTTCATCCTGATTGATTGTTATTGATTTAGTTGGCAGGGTATTAAAAACCCTATAACATCATTCCCCTCTGCAGCGGCTCTGCTCTGCACCAGCTTCCCCATTCATACCAATCAGCTCCATTAGCTAAGTGCCTGGAGAGTGCACAGACTCTGTGTGTGACAATTTCAGGACAGAGTGACAGATACAGCCTGGACACACAGCAAATTTTAGACTGAATGCAGTCTTTGGAAAAACAGTGATCAATCAGCTGTAGATACCATAGTCTTTATCTTGGTTCAGTCAGCTAGTCTTATATATTGTGCGTTCAGGGTGACAGCATGCCCTCTTGATATTCTGAAATGAAGCAGATATTTGTATCTGAGGTAATTTATAGAAGACAATACCTTGCAAACATTTAAAATATGATATACAAAAGATGTAACAACAAGTGGGTGATAAATGCTGCTCAGAGGTTAGAATGACACCATTTATTATTATTATTATTATAATTCAGTCATTTGAATGAATTATTGTTTAATGATATCCACTGCGTATATTTATGGAACACAATGCATAAGAAAACAACTGGTTATTTACATGTAGTAGGTAATAAAATGTTGGAGGTTAGGAGAATGTTAAAACTTAACATATTCTGTTTACATGAAGAAAACTTTCCTTACTAACGCACAGAGAAAGTCAGGATGTCCATACTCGGAAATAACAATACCAGAACATTCTAGAGCTAAAAATTGTTTTAGCTGTCCCAGGGTTTTGTATAATATGATAAATGGGACTGGGATACTACAACCCATTATGTTTGTTACAATAACTGATTATTTACAGTAGTAGTGAGTGTGGCGGGCCACAAACTCAAACTAATGATTTACTGAAGCAATATCACAGCTGCGATTCTGTCGTTGGCAAGCTGTTCTATACACTTATAAAGTTCAATAAACAAAAACTTTTATTTGTTACTTACATTTTAGACATAACATTGCCAGCTGTTTTGTCCGTTTTACTCCGGAAAAACTTGTCAGATAAAATAGCAGCTTTATTTCGGGTAAATGAATGATTTAAATGGCTCACTCATAAAAACAGTGGCTGAATTCGACTAATACTTCTACTTAATTCTGCAATATGTGTATTTGGGAGAAATAGTAAAAGTAATAGGCCTATGTTAGTATGCTGGTCAGCCAGTAATTTCAATGAATAGGTGTTTTTGAACTAATTGGCTGGGTGAATGATTCAAATGACTCACTCATAATGTATTATTCCTAAATTCCTAAATGAATGAATGATTCAGTGATTCTCTCCTAAAATCAACCTAGCATAACAAAAGAATCTGCAAAAAGAGTGAATGATGATCCCATCTCTGAAGTACAGACCGACTGTCTGTGCTGTGATCAGACTTTTAAGACTTTTACTCACGAGAGTGAGTAAATCATAAGAGCACCTTTGTTCATATTATGGCAGAATTATAGCACATGATCAGCATGAGGGTTATATGATGTCATCCAGCATGGTCATCCAGAAATTTGGGGTGCTGCCCATCCTGCAGCATGATTCAGAGATGGTTTATTAGATTAAAAGAGGCGGAGTACCTCATAAGTCACCCAGCGTCTGCCCAGCACTCATGGTAACAACAGGAGAGAGAGAGAGAGAGAGAGAGAGAGAGAGAGAATCGTCACATGAGATGGCATTTAAGTCTGTTTTGTTTGTTACACAAAACATCACGTACTATTGCACCTATAAATCTTTCTTTTCAAATATACACAACATAAATTCATATTGATTCTGCATGTAACAAATAAAAGTATTTTAAATTTGAATATATCCCAAATTTTTATTTAAATTACACTTGAGCGTAAGGAAATAGTATGCATTTTAGGTTCCAGAGATTGAAGAATTTTCTTCATTCATCTGACTAACATTTCAAAATGAACTTTCTTAAATAAATCGAGCTGAACTGAAATATCACAGTGAAGCTGCAAATGTAAAACATATGCATGGCGTTTTACTGCTTCGTTTAATTTCTTTCTGTGTATCCAATAAAAACACAGTTTGACTAGTACAGACTGACTTGTGGTGTCATGTTGGAACGATTTTTATGCTTTTAAAATATTAATGTAACATCAAAGCTTTCAAATATTGAATTTTAGAAGAAATACACATAAAATACAATCTTTACAATAATGAAAAAAATATATAAAATGCAATGAACTATAATTTAAACAAGAACATACATTCTATAGACACACACAAATGATGAAGACTGCAATACCCAGTGAGTTTCCAACACACTGACACACTTTCTTCATCAGGTTGCACAGCTTGATTAGCGAAATATAATAACAATATATATAAAAACACAAGTAGTCAGGTATTCCCAGCTCAGTTTCATTTTCCCAAGAGCATAGTCTTCCCTAAAGTGTGTAACCGCTCAAACATCTGTGACTACTAATACATTTGATATTATGTGATTCAGATACGAGCCTCATTGAAACAGATGGTGTCTCAGTTTCTTGCAAAAGATCTGTGCAGATGTTACATTGTGTACTTTTCATAAAGTAAGATGCCCTCATTCCAAATGAAAGGTAGGCCTATTGTTTATCAAAAAATGAAAATTCTGTCAACTCTCCCTCATGTCAGGCCAAACACGTGTGCTCTTCTTTCCATGGAACACAAAAGGTGTTTTTTTTTTCCTGAATAATCTTCACACAGATGAATTACGAATATTGTTTGAAAGTCACCATAATATATTTCCAGGACTAATATAAACAAATACAAATAAAATACAGATGTGTGTCAGTTTTGACTAAAATACATTGACATGTATTGACATCTGAGAGGTCTGTATTCTGTTACAGCACATTGAGGAACAAACCTCTGAAGCAGAGATGGCTCCATTCCAGTGGAAAATGCATAAAGATGAGCTCTCAGTATGACTACACTCTGGGCGTATTTTCCTGTAAGATGTAATCTCATTGTAAAATGCAGCCACAGTCCTCAAAGTAGGTTGCATACATTCACTATTGCTGCAACTTTTTATTTTCAGTGTTCTGCTATGTGGCAATAAGCCGACTTGATCAAAGCAGACATAGTTAAAGTTTAAACACTATTGTACATGACAAGTGCATAAAGTTCAGGGACTTTAGTGGGGATTTTGTATTTGGACATTATCTAGTTGGATAAATTAAACATAATTTATGCATGAAAATAAGTAAATGTACTTTTTTAATAGTCTAATCATTAAGAGAGTGATTTTAGAAAAGAGTGTTTTTGCAGCGATGCCATCGAAGAACCAGTTTGGTTCCCCAAAAAACCTTTCTGTGAACGTTTCTTAAAAGATCCAGTCTTACTAAGTGTGAAGAACTTTTGTATAATTTCAACTAAAAACCTTTTCTACTATTAAGAAAGAGTTTTTGTGTGCAAGGGAGAAGTTAAGCATTCTCCTCCACAGATTTTTTTTTATATTTAAGAGTGTTAAAAAAGAAATGATAAAGTCAGTGCCTGTCTTACTGCTGTGTTCAGTAAAAAGAGAATATACACATTGATCTTTAGAGTGATCCTTTATGACACTGTGAAAGAGGAAACCAGAGTTATTACCATGGTTCTAGAAAACTGTAATTTCCTGTTTAACAGAAAACAGGTGGTTAGAGGGGTCATAGGAAATCAACCACACAGAAAATATCAAATTAATAATGCAGATGGACTGGAGTGATAATCAACACATTGTATTATAATATAAAACCAAAAACTGCTCAAGACAAAAAAAAACTGTATGACCTGTATTTTGTCATATTTTTATTGCTTATAATACCACAAAAAAGTTGCATATGATTGTAAATTAAAATTTTCTATCAGCTGTACAAAAAAAAAAAAAAAAAAACTATTGTTCAAATCTGATCCCACTTCATTTCAAGATTAATAACTACACAAAAATCGGACTACCTCTTTTATAAACACATAAAATAGTTTTTTTCCCCTCCTAGTCCCTCTCTTTTCTTAGGGCTCAGAGATTGCAAAAGAATGGCTTTGCTTTGGGATTGCTTGACTTTATTTCCACATCCAAACGCAGGGACCCCTCCCAACTTCCTGTAACCACGTAGACCACATATGTTCCCCGAAAGTGTGTTGGGACTGAATTCAAGTCTCTGTAGTAGTTATGACTATTATGAAGTATCCTTCCCCTGTAGTTCTGAAAAGGATCTCTCACAATTTAATTTGTGAGTGACTTAGACACTACATCTTAAATGTACAGACTGTACATCATAGACATGTCTGCAAATAGTACACAAGAGACAGTATTATTAAATCAGGGTAAGGACAATTCCAGCTAAAATAAATTAATTTGTAAAAAAAAAAAAGTACACTTATTATTTATTTATTAATCTACTTTTACAGCAAATATGTTTAGTAAAATCGAGTTTCTGCTCTTTGTCTCTTTACCATTTCTTTGGTGTGTTCTATACAGGAAATTCTACTGTTTCTGCATCAAACTTTCTGTGTGACACAACTGTCATAGCGCCCCAGTAACCGGAAGTCCTGTGTTTTACACAGAAAGCACACGTTCCATACGAATGTGAACCAGCGAGGGGCCACCGAGGGCGGGGCTGTATCCTACTAAACGGGGTGAAAAAAAAGCAGAAATCCCGTCGACTGATGGTGGTAGTGGGGCTTTTTGGGTACAGACTCAGCTGTCATTGCTAAACCGATTATTTTAATTAATCCACATGCAGAAACTAGTGAACAAAGTAAATGTATGACTTGATTATCTTTTGAATTATTAATGAAGATTATGTTAGAAAATAATTTAGTTGTCACAAAAATATGAATTCTGTAATCCACTTTGTTGATTTAATGATTTATTTACATTTTTTTTTACTTGAAGTAGCTACTTGATGTAGTCTGTTCCTTGCACAATGCTACAGTGTGACTTAAGATTCAGACTATGAACCAGGCGTATTGAAGTAAACGTATCAAACCTCTGGGATGAGATCACCTCCGTTTTTAAAGCTCTTCTGTCACCATTTATCACCAGAGACTGGAAGAGACCAATCAGGACGGAACGTAACATTTCTCCCGTTGTGAAAATAAAAGAACACGAGAGTGAGTAAATCTTAAAATAATTTACAATTTTGTGTAAACTACCCCTTTAATTATATATTCGCATTTGCTTTGTGTATGCTGCACCATTAGTCTCCGCCCACCGGTACTGCGCCACGCCCAGACCGTTTTCGGGGTGTCCCCTGCTGATGAATAATCATGAGGGGGAAATGGGCGGAGCATCGCATGTGACTAAAGGCGTTGGGTCATGTTGTTCCCCGGCCACCACTCCAAGTATTAATTTACATTTCTAAGGGTCCTGTCCACTACTGAACTGTTTCCAGCAGTGAAATAAACAGATTTAACAGACACCTTCATAACAGGAGAGATGAACCGATGCATTTCCTTCTTCTGAGGTTCATCTGAAGTCACTTGCCATAGAGAAGTATCGCTCAGGACTGATTTGAGGTATGTGTGTGTTTTAATGGGTTTCTGTTTTCAGGACACTTTGCATCAAAACGCGTTATTTGTCGTAGTGGAAACGAGACGCGCGTTATTGGAAACAATGTTTATTCACATACTCATGAATGAATTAATTCATTGTTTATATAGTAAATGTATCGGCAGATCAAACAATGTACGATAGAACAATAAAGCGCTAAAAATCACGCGCTTCAGAACGCAGCAGAACAATATCAATAAAATGTTTGAAATAATGAAATTAGGCATTTTTTCTAATACTGTGTTCGCAACAATAATTATATTTCGCAACTATAACAATATTATTCTTATTTTTAATAATCAGTTATTTTTTTAAATAGTACACTTGTATAAATACATGTATAAATATATTGTGTATCAGATAAAGGTTGAGTTAAAAATATAAAAGTATAGAGTAGTTCAGTCAGCTATTCCAAGCACATGGGATGTGTCATGTCTTGTCATGTCTTCCTCTCTGTAGAACAGTGGCTCTCAATTACTGTCCAAGATTTTGATTTGAGTTTATCTTGTCTTGTTTATATGTTAGACCTTCTTATTTACTATGCATACTACGGGGGAGCTGAATAACATTTGTATATTTCTTAGAAATAGTGTTATTTTATTTTATTTTTACAGTAAATATCATGTTCAGATGAACACAGTCTGAGCACATGGTTAACAGTGACTCTGACTAAGATCTGTATATTAGTAAAGATGTTGCAGTATATGTTAAGTATGGTCATTTTGAAATGGGTTTTCTGTATTGGAGGGGATGTTGGGGGTAGGGAGGGGTTGGTTCTGACCACATGTGTTTGCAATTTGTCAAACAGCCTTACATCTGCTTTTTGATCTTTGAACCAGTCCCCCAGTAGTGCTAGTGAAGCCTTCCTGTTTCTGTTTGTGTATCTCTTCATCTGTTTCTTTGTCAGACACACCATTATTCTCAGTGTGTGGTTTGCATTCTGTCTAACTATGAATGTGACACAGAGAAAGTGAGATAGAGAAAAAGACAGTCTTGACTTCAGACTTCCCGTACATGATGATGCTTGTCCCTTGTGGACGGTTAGGACAGTGGTGGACATCTGGACACTGTGAGTCAGCAGCATGACTGACTTTTGTCTACACTGCATATCGAATGCATGCTGGCGTGCATTTATATGCAGCATATTGATTAACCCAATGAACATGTTGCTCTAGAGAGGAACTTCTTTCTCTTGTGGGACAGTGCCACTTCTGTACACCAGAGATGCACTGATATGTCCACACGTGTGTGTGTGTGTGTGTGTGTCTCTCAGTGTGCTATGTTCTGTTATAGAGAACCCCCTTGTCTGCTCATTTCGAACTCACATCATTTCTTGTATCTCATATACACATTATAAATTATGATAATACAACATTTCAGTATACATATATCACACAAAGGATTCTGAGCTATATCTTCTCATTAAAGCATGATGCAATATTGATGTACGTTTCGAAATCATAGACTTTTTTTTTTGTTTGTTTCTCATTTCCATGGAGTTTTGCAGTGACCTTGACACCCAGGGGCTAGATTTTGAGTTGTTATGTTAAATGGCTTGCGTTGATGTTTTGAAGAATGGGTCAACATTGAGATTTGATGTTTGGTTGATCGTTTTCAATGGGAAATTGTACAACAGATACTTTGCGTAAAGTGCATACTGTGTTTTTGAAACCGTTATTAATGTCTCAAGCGTCTTTGCCGTAATGTTAGGTGACAGGCAAAAGAGAATGGAGAAATGAGATTTGTTTATAATGTCTATAATGAACATGTATAGAATATCTTATTTGTTTATAATGAAACACGTATAGAATATCATTTTGAGTGAGAAAGAGAAAGAGAAATCATCAGTGGGCAAATAAATCTGGGTTAGGATGGGATTCATTTCGCGTAACATTTAACAGAATCATAGTTGCATCATTGAATTAAAATGGTTTTAATTTCAGATTTGAATTATGATGTAGGAAATTGCATGTTGTTTTCTTTTTGTCTTCTTGTGATTTATAATTTGTGTAATTTATGGCGTCATAAAAGTCTGTGTCTAATCTGTAGCATTTGCATGTTTTTTGCCCATGAGTTTAGGTGTATGTTTGTGTGAATTATAGATCTGTAGCGTAATCTAGACATGGACAGCTGTCTGTAAATCCTTTAGTCCGATCTGACCAATAGCTGCTAGGCATTCTGTTGCTGACATTGATTCTCATCCATTTTAATCAAACAAAGAAACATGACAATCAATCAGATACCTCTTCTCTTTTGCCCCACGCAGTCCCCAAGCATGACTCAATCTCACAGGGCACAGTGAAGGCTGGACTAATGGATGCACAGTCTGATTCATGACCACAATACAAATCTTAGATCAAAATCAGGATTTCACAGACTCAAATTAAACATTCTGTCCTGTGGAACATTTCATATTGTCCTAATAGAAGCCCAAAGTGGTTGAGGGGTGATGTGCTGTTGTAAATATAACTAGATATTCTCTGTTTTGTGAAGAAGTGTTGCAAGCTAATGCTGGTACTGTGTGATGTGATGTTTTAGGTAGTGGTAGGGTGTTTTAGGAGGTTGCTAAGGTTGTTGCAATTCACTAGGATGTTCTAGTGTCTTCTAGGTGGTTGCTAGTTGGTGGTTGGAGCTTACTAGGGTGTTCTAGGTGGTTAAAGTTCAATAAGATGTCCTGGATAGTAGGGTGTTATAGGTGGTTGTAAATTGCTAGAATGTTCTAAGTGATACCCTAGGATGTTCTAAATGGTTGAAAGGTGGTTGTTAGGGTTTTCTAAGTTGTTCTAGTTGCAACAATATTGTAGGTGGTTGCTGGGTGTTCTAGGTGGTTATAAATTCTTAGGATGTTAGGATGATGATAGGTTTTTATTAGAATGTTCTAAACAACTTCTAGGATGTTAGGTGGCTGCAACTTAATATGGTGTTCTAGGTGGTTGCTAGGTGGTCATGCAACGAGCGTTGGTCTGATCATTCTTAATACAAGCTGCATGATTTGAGGTATTTATGTCCATGGCTCAAATGGTGCAGAGGTTTAATAGCTAGGGTTACATGTTTGTTTTTTTTATCTCTAAACCTAGAGAGAGCAATATAGTGCTACTTCCCTTGTATTAGCAACAGTAATAGTGATACTTCTCTTATCAAGTAACAGTAACAAAACCTGCTGTCTGTTTTTAAGCAGACACACAAATGCCAAGCAGATGTCTGTATTTTTTGTCATTCGTGTTAAATGCATCTGTCTGTGCTTGGTCAGCAGTCTCTTTGATAGCTTATCCTCTTCTTCATGAAGGCAGCAGTTGGCTTTTGGTTGGATCATCCCTGTGAGTGGAGTGTTTGCAGTTTATAGACTTTCCTGTATATATGTACTCCATTTTAAAGTGTTTAAGTTGCTTTCAGTGTAAAAGCTGAATTTAGTTGAATTTTGGATGTGCGAAATTGTGGATTTTGGTTTTTAAGCCTTTTTGCCACATTAAGTCATAATAAAATGGAATAGGATAGCAAATGATGGGGGGGGGGTGGGTAGGAATGATGAAAGATAGATTCAAAGTCATGTTGCCCACATGAGCAGCGTAGATCAATGTGTCAATCTCTGTGTTCTCAGTGATTGTCCATTACTTGGAATCATTAGTTAGTAATCCTTCATGTCAAATCCTCATGCATGCATTCACATACGTCCCAAAATATACATTAGAACCTCACATGCCTCTTTAACATAAGCCCTGACCCGGCAGGTGCTGGCCACAGCTGAGCTGAATCAATGGCCCCTCTTTTCCGCTCACTTTGTTCTATAGCGCACAGTTGCTGGATCCCTCATATACATACTCACACACACCTGACCCATTCTGGACAGTTGCTGCACCCCTAATCTAGTCCTCATATGGACGGGGGGGTGGGGGGGTGGTTATGGTGACCGGAGCGTAGAGATGCTGGTTTAGGTTTAGCTTTCGCTGCTTAAAGGGATAGTTCATATTTTCGAATCAATCCAAATGTGTATGGCTTTACTCTGCAGAACAGAACAGAAGATTTAAACTTTTTATTTTTTTATTTTTTTTTTTACATCCAAGATTCTTCAAAATGCATTATTTTGTGTTCCATACAAGAAAGGAAATCATACATTCACACAGAATGACATGAGGGTGAGTAAATTGACAGATTTAAATTTTTGAGTTTTTGGAAAAAACAGCTTCTGGTCTCTGCTCCAGTTACGTACAAATGTACGTAAACTATGTAAGAATGTAGTGATTACATTGCGGTTATGGTCATGCTACAGCAGTTTTTTCATAGTCAACTATCCAAATATACATGACAATGTATAATCAAATATTTAGTTACCATGAAATAAATATTAGCAGTTGTTATTTTTATATTTTATTTCGCATGTTATAAATAATATTCACTCAGATATACATCATAGGAAAGGAAAGATGCTCACAATTGCTCATCATTTCATTCCAGCTTTAAAGAATGAATGATAGAGTTTCAACTTTGTATTTTAGAGCAAGTGCACAATGCATTTGTAGTTTGATTAATGTGTATACATCCTGGATAAAATTATTGATTTAAACTGACTGAAAGCAAACTTTTAAATGCATGCAAACTTTATTATTTTGTGGTTTTTAGAGTCCTGTATGTCATATCTATTTAAAGTGATAATGTCATATTCACTGTGTGTCTATTGGAAAACCTTTGCAGGTTCATCACATTCCAGTGGTGTGATGTGACATGGTGTTGCATTCGCTGAATGATCTCTATTCACGCAGTATCTCTTCTTTCGAGATTCCCTTCTGTAGGCCTCTCTAGACACAGACACATACACATACATGACGCGAACTAAACTAACTAACACAGTCTGCAAGTGATAATACCAACACTATACCTTCAATTCGTTGCAGATTAATTTTACCCTCACTTACTCATTTGGTCACAGCTAAAAAAGAATCTAGAGAAGACGTGAAGCAGTAAGAGCAGAAAAAGTTTGAGGTGAAATAAAAAAAAAGACTTGTGGGGTTGGTGAGTGAGAGGAACAGGAAGTCAATTTTTTTCCCCTTTACAGTAAGCACTAAGCCCCCACAGAATAGAGAAATGGCACACACGAGTGTGTTTAGCAGTAGGTGGTGGTTTGATGGATGTTTGAACAAGGATGTGTCGACATAGTGTTATCTCTAGCATCTAAGTTGTGACCCAACTCAGCCAATTGTGAAAGGCACGTATAGGTTTTTCTCTCAACTGTTTACTTTCATTTTAAACATAACCAACTGAGTCTACATGTAAACCTTGTGTATTTTGACAGTATTAGCGCAAAAGATAACTTAGTTCAATAATCAGGCACTGTTCAACAGGCTTTGAATGCACAGGTCAGACCAGTGCGCAAATGAAACATTTAAAAGCAAATGCAAATAATGAGAGAGTAACTCTACTTCTGAGTTAACACTGCTGTGAATGCATGTGGTGTTGTACAGTATATGATGGAGGCGCCAGAACTGCAGCTGATAGAATGTGCGCTGTAGCATGATATTACGATATTTTGTAGTTTGACTCCTGTGTGATGAGGTTATGCTATGTATAAGTGACTTGTTTTAATTATACTGACAATAGGCAGCAGTTTAGGCTTCAATCCTATTGCTATGGAGTCCAGTTATGTTCTGTTTTTTATATGAATGCCCACCCTGTAGTGCGGATGACGCAAGCAGTTTAATGCTAATAAAATTAAGTGTCTAACCCCTGACCCTTAGAGGAGCCCATAAATGTTTATTTCTTTCTTTCCTCTGTGCTGTGGAAACCAGTTGGAATATGATTTTCAATGTTTTCCGTTGGCCCAGTAAAAGGACATGGATGAGATTCAGAAGATTGAGATGAAATTTTGAAGGCAAAAGTGGGCGGAGGCAGCTGTCACCATCTTGGCAGTGAGCGTCACTTCTGGATAATTGAAAATGGGCAAAAAAGACGGGAGCTGGCTGCTAAAACCATGCCCACCTAGCTCGATGGTGCTGACAGCAGCGGCAATCCACCGGTCACTCAAGTAGCTGAGCCCTTAATTATGCAGAACTTTAAAGCTTAAAGCTGCGGTAGGGAACTTTTGACGCTCTAGCGGTTAATAAACAGAACTGCTTGCGTCCTGCGGAAGAACATCGTAGCCGGAACTACTTCTCTCTGTTTATGTCTATGAAGAATCACAAAGGTACTGGGTTACTCCGCCGCGGTATCCCCGAAGCAATTTAAAATAGTCCGAATATAAACACTTATTATAGGTGCACCCTAGTGATTCAGGACAAGCTAAAAACAC
This sequence comes from Carassius gibelio, assembly GCF_023724105.1. Lineage (NCBI taxonomy): Eukaryota > Metazoa > Chordata > Actinopteri > Cypriniformes > Cyprinidae > Carassius > Carassius gibelio. Next base: position 6,249,124 of record NC_068388.1, on the reverse strand, counting down.
GGTTTGGAAAATGGATTCATGGTGTACTCGCTTATTATATACATTTTTCTACATTTTGAACACAAACAAAGTTACGGACCGCAGCTCTGATTGGTTGTTTCTTACCGGGAGCTGATGGCTTTCTGCAAATGGCAATAGGACCACTGGGAGGAGCCAGAGGAGCTTGATTTTTTTCACAGATTATCTGTCTCATATTCTACTTTCAGGACATAATGACAGGTTTAATAAATATGTAAAAAATATTTTTTTACAAAAGTTCCCTACAGCACCTTTAACATAATTTAAACAGATCAGTTATAAAAACAAAATCACCCCTCACAGTTGTCACGAAGGGCAAAATTAGCTATAAAAACCAAAATATTTTTTGCCTGCTGTAAAGTTAGGCATTTTAACATGGGGAGTCTATGGGATTGACTCCCTTTTACAGCCAGCCTCCAGTGGCCAGTCGATGAATTGCCGTTTTAGTCACTTCTGTGTTGGTTTCAAGAGAGTCCGTCCACATTGAGTTTCAAAAACACTCTTCAGGAATCTACCGGTGACATCACGGACACTAGGTCCATGTTTTTAAACAGTTTATGGGCAAAACGCATAAAAAGTTTCCCATTTATGGCTTGAAAATGTTGTCATGTAAACAGCCTTCTCTGATTTCTAGCTTGTTAGTGGTGGCCGGAGTCATTCCTGTCAAGGGAAGATGCGGTTTATGAGAAAATGAGGGAGAGAAATGAATCATCTAGAGGACTGTTGATACGAATTGATACCTCTGTGGTCTGTAATAGGTGACAGGGTGGGACGTGTAGTGGGGGATGGTCTAGAAAGGCCTTTATGCCAGAAATGGGGTATAGTTGTGTTTAGAAAAGCGTGTGAAGAATTTAGAGTATAGAGTCTTAGGTTAGAAATGAATACATTATGAAGAATAGGTGAAAGTGACAGTGCTAGAGTACCAGTGAAAGGGCTTTTGGAATTGGGGAGGGGTCAAATATACCCTCCTGTTGTGTGTAAACTGTGCCCAAAAAAGGTCAGATGGTGCAATAGACTGCCAGCTGCTCCGTTCCTCCCTGCGTGTCTTTTTGCCTAATGTGAGCGGAACAAAGAAGTGGCATCCTTTCCACCTCCTCCATCTCTGTGTGTGTGTGTCCCAGTGCTTGAGACTCACAAATAGCTTTTTTTTTTTTTTTTTTTTATCACAAAAATAGCAAGGGATTATTTGAGTTTGTCTGATTCCTGTTATTGCCACCCCTTGTCTTCATCCAAGCTCTGTGTGTGTAGGCCTTGGAGAAATGACTGGAAAAGGACGCTGAGGGTGATTGATTGAGGTGCACACACCCTCTGGTCTATCCTTTTATGTTGTAGGCCATAAAATCACAAAACCAAATACATATCGGGCTGTATTTTTTTATTTATTGTAGAAATTTATAGTGAAATCCCCTATCATGCTGTTGGGCTTACATTTTACAAGGCTCAAGCCTTTTGGATGTCATTTTTAAAACATGACTCTTAGCAATTCTGCACAAACAATGATCTAAGTATGTAAACACTCTGAAGTCATAATGATGTCACTGTGTGATCGTTTACAGTAATGGTTAGTGCTCAGAAAGAGGCGTGAGTATTTCTTTTTTGCCGTTCTCCAGCTTTTTATTGTGGAAGTGTGTAGTCAAGTGAGTTTGTGCAAATTTAATCTGCGTGTGTCTGTGGAAGAGGGTTAATAAGAGTCATCCAAGTCATTATGAACTCTTTGAGATAAGCTTGTTCCACCTTTCCAGTGAACTCTTCTTAAGTCCTGTAGTATCCTAATTAACCGTTTCTAGAATACCAGGAAATGCCGTTTCCCAATTATTTTCCCAATAATTTTATAGAAACATATTTTCAGGATTCCCTGATGAATAGAAAGTAAAAAAAACAGCATTTGTTTGAAATGGAAATCTTTTATAGCATTAAATGTATTTTACTATCACTTTCGATTCATGCTGAATAAAATATTTAGAAAAATACATTATGATAATGCAGTGCACAAGGTTTAACACACTCTCCCATTTTATCGTTAGTTCTTTTAGTGTTTGGAAATAATATAGGCCAAGTTTCTGATTACTGAATAGGAATCAATTGCATGTGGTGGTGATGTGTGCATGTCTTTAAATACAAAGTATAGAATGAGTTGTTTTTGCATCTTAGTACCAATAAATGCTCTTTTTGTATTGCAAAGGAAGTTTTGAGCTTTGACACTTACAGCATGTTTTGATGTTGCAATGTACTTTCAAAATATCAAGGAAAATTTGATTTTTCATGCGGAACCATACCATAGTAACACATATTACCTCATTTTAAAGAGTGATTTAATTTGATCTAACCACACAAAAAAATAGCTTGTTGGTCTAACTTAATAAAATTATGACGCACATTTCCATGCATTTAAACTGATTTATTTGAACTTAAATTAAGTTAAATGTACTGATGAGTAAAATTCATGCTGATTTAATGCGATCACACCAATTTTATTTGACACATTCTGTGAATGTTCCCTGAACATAGTTCACTCTTGTTGATTCCAACCAGTTTTCTGCACTTTTATGAAAATGGAAAGGCCTGTTAGTTTAGGTGTTTAATGTTTAGTTATTTTGAACATTTTAAAACAACATAAAATTATGTTGTTGTTTTTTTGTTACCATTGTGGTGAAGAGTAGAGCTTGTGCTTAGGTGGTCAATATCTGTCATACACACATAAATGTTCTATGATCGTTTGATTGTGAAGAGTAGAAATACTAATATGGACTCTATAAATCACATGCTGGCCCTCAAACTGATTCAGTTTTATTTATTGCTAGAAGAATGTAACAGCCAACACAACACTTGTTCGCATGCTAAGTAAAATGTTTGTAGCATGCAAGTAATGATCAAGTTAAAAATGTTCACATGACAATGACACAGTTGCAGCTCATGTAGCTTACACCCTAACCACAGGAACTATACTTCACCATAAAGGTGACCTCAAAAATAAACAAACTTTAATATGTCTTTCCCTTTATCAAAAACACATTAAACAGCACTTAATTTCAACATTTATTCTTCTAGTCTGTCCCTATGCAAAGCATGCTGGCAACTAGAAATCCACTGCCCAGTTTCAGTCAATGCAACGCAAATGATTCATGTCGGCCCAACTTAACTTCAATGGTTTAACTTAACATTTTACAAATGTAATTTCATTGAATATAATAAAACTGAGTGCAAATGACAACTGTATAAAAAAAACTAAAGATTTACGTTGTTTTAGCTTATTTTATTCCAGCAAACTGAGCAAACAACTAAAATAATTTGTTTTGAGTGCATCTACTTCTTGATTTGACTTTAATCTTAAGTGGAGCATGAACAAAAGCACTACAACTTTTAATCATTAATGCAAACCTGGCTGATATGCATGATCGGCCGTATGCATTGGGATGTTAAATGAATGATGTCCCCTCTATGTGCACGTGCTGGAACAAGGTACAAGACTGAGAATGGCAAACAGATGCTCCAGTCCTGCTTAATGAGTGAATAGATGGTTTACAAGCATTCCTTTAAACTTAAATGCAGAAGCACAGACATGCATGAAAATATATGCTCTGATGCATCATTATCAATACACAATCAGTGTGAAAGTATATTGAAATGCTCATCCATGGACACACCCATGTTGTTAGTGTTGTGGTGGTCACCATAGAGACCACAGGGTTGAAGAGTGCAGCTCTGTAATTAAAAGCTGGATGTGGGGTTTTTTTATTAAACAGTTTGTCCTGCAGGGCTCCCTGTGCAGAGACGTATAAGCAGTGCACAATCCATGTTGGAAGTGCTGTTGATACTGCGACATGAAGGCCACATGTTTTCTCAATAATGGTTGTTTGAGCATTATTGAGAAAAAAAACTGTATGTTGTTCCAACTGTATGTTGTTTTTCTGCTTGACTTTTTTTCTGCAGAACACAAAAGTAAAACATTATTTTGAAACATGTTTGCCATTCCAGTTAATAATGGTTTCGAAAAGCACTGTGAAAGTGTCATAAAAAATATGACTTGTGGGCTATTTTCAAGCCATATGATAGGTCTGTGAGAAAGAAACCGAACTAAAGTGATAAGATAAGCTTATCAACAACCGCTTTTGGTTTATTCCTCATATTAAGCTGACATTTGAAATACATGGACTACTTTTAAAATAGTTCAGTTATGTTTTTTGTCATTTTGGAGAATGATAGCCTAAGTGCCCAGAGTGTCCAGAAAGACCAAGTGAATACTTCTTGGGTGAACTGTCCCTTTAGATAAGATCAATGTACCATCTTGACTTGTGAAATGAGACTTCTTGTTTTTCAGACTTTGTGAAACTTTAACGTTTCAACATTGCGCTGTCAACAGGAACTACTCTTCGGCTGAATCTGTAAGGAAAGTGTGAGTGCAGATAAAAACATTATAAAGTGGCCTTGGACGCACCGCATTTTGATAATAACACCATCATCTGCTTTCACTAAGGTGTTCTTGCCTGAATGCATGAAGAAATTACTGGTTGTAAATAAAACTGCCATACCCTGACATATCATATGTCAACATTTCAGAACGGGACACGCAAAAGTTATTGCAATAAAATGTGTGCAGCAGCTCTATTATGTGTATTTAAATAGTGCTGTCTACAAACAAATGGTCAATGATGAGTGTGGATTTTGTCTATGAAGGAGTGCCACACAATTTACCCTTGAGGAATTAGGATAGTATTTTAAATGTCCTCTCATATTGCTCTTCAAAATTAAATTATGTCATGACAAGAACAACTTGGTTGTTGTGTATCAATAGTTGTAGGCGAGGATGACGTCTAGTGATCAGCAGATGAACTGCAGCTTACAAACTGTTACTCATTTGGCACAAATCCTCATTCGTTGTGTAAAAAATTACAATATTGTTATTCTTTTGTGGGTTAATATACATGCAGCATTTCATCTTTCAGAATAATGGCTTTGTGGCCTAAAAAACTGCATTTTGTACTTTAAATCAGTCAATTCTAAATCAGTTTTGAAGGTTATAAGAAGATCGTGAAAATGCTACGCACATTAACGTGTTAGAAAATAACACACAAATTTATGATTGCTCTGAAATATTGGATACATTCCTGTAGCCCCCGTCACGTTCAATATTTCCCTTCTTTTAATAGCTCTAATCTCAGAGTTGATCTTATACATATAAACAGACCTGTGTGAATTCTTTAGTAAGGAGTGTTCGTCTTTTTTTGTACGTGCACGTGTACGTGGCCATACTCTTTGATGTTTCCGTCTCCGGTGATGAAAGATTAAGCAGGCGGGCTGTTTGAGGAGCCATTCTGGCAGGGGTGGGTGGGCTGTTAGGTAATAAACTATCAGGCGGAGCCAGAAGAGCGTTTTATAGAGCACAGCGCCCTGTCACAGATACAGAGCTGCAGTTTCATCTAGCTGTGGGAAGTTGTGCTTTATATCTTGAGATTTTTAGTTACAATCAAACGCAGAGATGACTACTTTGTTCAGATACCCTGTGTTTCCAGTCTTTCCAGGTGAGATTTGGGTTTGGAATGCATGCAAGTAGATGATGACAAATAACATGGAAATGCACTTTTAGGCAAAGCAGTGTAGTTTTAGGTTAAATGTATATTCATGTATAAGGGAAGTGTGTATTTTAGATGCAGTGATTGAAAACCTTTTAGATTTGTTTAAATTCATTTAAATAGTCCAGAAAAAGACATTTTTAAAATATAAATATTGTGTGTCGTCTTTCAATTGATGTGGTTAAAAAGTATAATTTTGTATTTATCTCTTTAGCTATTAACATATTTGTATTATTCATCTGCATTTTTATTATTAATAAAATACCTTTTTTTTTACTGAAATGTACTTAATGTATGATGGTTTTTCCTTGTTATTTCACATTGTTAGGATGTGTGTCACATGGACACTGTTATCAGTTGACGAGATCTTGTTTATTCAGATATAGTTGATCAGCCTTTCAGCTGATATGGAGCTGTGTGCTGAATGATACATGCTTGTTTGTTACTATAAAACTAATGTCTAGGATCCGGCTGTAAACAAATAATCATGTGAGATAGCAGTCACATGGGCTCGTCATTCATTATCTGTTTAATGATATTAGAAAAAACTATAAGATAAACCACTGAGAGAGAGCTTTATTTATTCACGTGGTTTTTATAAATGTATACATTTTAATAATAATTTAATTGCTAAATGCAGAACTTTTATTTATGTTGATGTTAAAATAGGTGTGTTTATGTCTTTCTCTCAGGTCTGGACCAGACAGACATACCAGAGGGACTGTCCCGTGCACGGAGCATTATGGCAGAGCCAGACTATATGGACGGAGATGGCGATGAACTCGTAAAGCCCAAGAAACTCCTCAACCCAGTGAAGTCCTCCAGAGATCACCAGGACTTACACAGAGAGCTCATCATGAACCAGAAGAGGTGATGCACACACAGCCTACATTAGATCCGTCTTCTTTCTCTGAATTCATTTTATTCTGTGTGGACGTACCATTTATAAACTTTTTTTTAATTTTTATTTACTGTTGGACTATAAATCTGAAACAGCCATCAATGCCATCCTTTTTCATATAAACATAAGTAAGATTTTGGCGGTCTTTATAGAAATAATCCCTGTCAAAGTGATCTGGACCCTTTTCCCCCCCTTCCTTTTTATTATTATTATTATAATTGACTATACATTTATCCCACATGACATGAAACTATCATAGCTATATAGGAAATGCGGTCAATATATTAAAATATTTGACCACATTTGACCAATCAGAATAAAGTATTATGTGATTAAAAAATGCCTGCATAACTTATGCATCATATAAAGATCCGTTTCTGCAAGTCCACTGTTGAATATTTCACAGATGAGTTCTTTAAAAAAAAATAGTCATTCTGAAATCTGATTCTACCTAGAGGACTTTTTGGACAGTCTAATTTAGTCTGATCTGTGTTTGTGTGCTGTATCTAGGCAGACGTGAACCAGGAAAAATTTTTTGATTCACTCGTTTTAGTCCACTCATTCTTTTTACCTCTGTCTCTCTCATTCTCATTGGTGATGAATTGCAACAGCAAAAGTATACACACGCTCCCTGTTACATAAAGCAGTTTTTTCTTTTTCATTTGGAAAATCCCTTGAGGTACTTGCAGCTTGTGCTGTGACTTATCCGTTCTTATTCACATCAAAGTTATTCATGTTGCAAGAAACTTCTAACACACGCATTCTACCAGCATGATTACATAAACTCCTGTTCTCTGATTCTCACCTCCCACATGAAGGGAAGAGTTTTTAGAATTCCCACTGATATCAGGATCCTCTGTTGGGGATTTATTCCAGTAATTCCCACTTAGGTGTACTGAATGTGTTTAGCAGGTTCCAGGCAGCGCAGAAAAGATTGGAGTCTTTGTTACTTTGTCTTGATATAGATTTGTGAAAATGACTGTGTGGCTTTTGGGTGATATTTTGCACTTGTTGAGCTAGTATGGTTTAAAATACACAATACAGAGAATGCAAATGACATTACTCTTGATAAACATCCTACCTGGTTTCATTTACAAATGGATTTGGTGAAAGAGAAAATGGCCTTGACTATATTATTATAATTAGTATGTTGTTATATATATATATATATATATATATATATATATATATATATATATATATAATATTATATATATAATATTATGTGTGAGCAAATATATTTAAAATATTTATTTAAGTGTGTGTGTGTGTGTATATAAATATATTTTTATGTTTGAAATCTTTGTAAAAAAAAACAAAAATCAACATTTTAATTTACTTGTATGCATTTAGCAGATGCTTTTATCCAAACCGACTTAAAATGCATTCAGGCTATACGTTTTTTTTTTTCACCAGTATGTTAATTTATGTAAAATATTTCATAATAGCTAACTTAATGATATAATCAGTATTTTTCATGCCCAGTGACTGGAGATTAAATTTACTTTTTTAGCTAATTTTGGGGCAGTCATGGAACCTAATCACTTCACAGGCCTGGGAATTAAGTATTAACACTTTTTGTATTTTTCCTTAAGATGTTAGTGAGTCTTACTTGATAGAGAGTGGGGAATTGAGTGTGTGTGCATGTTCTTGTTTTGGAAATCTAAATGGGATTTGTTCCAGATGTGGGATGCTGATGTTACATAAGAAGGATTACAGCATCCTTTTAGACTTTCTTCCCATGCACCCTTTCTCTGTTCTCTTTCTCTGGCACCCACCTTCTGTCTGCCTCCAACCCTGCTGTACATCAACACTCGAAGTGTTTCTGTACACTCAGAATGTTATGAAATCACATCTACAGCCAGTGCAGAAGGTGAAGAACACTGAGTGATGGAGAGATAGAGGTCAGGCTATATATAGTCTGTTGCATCATATATTAGATAATGTATTGAGATGGGGGGCTGGAGTGGGCTTTTATTTAAACGAGGCCAAACTCTTCTTTGCTTTGTTAATTTCTGTCGCTATTCATCTCTTTCCTTTTCTTTTTTCTGTCATTTGCCTTGCTGTCTTTGATGAGTGACCACACATAATGATAAAGTGACTGTTTCTAGCAGTTACCAAGAGACCAGTGTGTTCCTGTTATACAATCAGTGGCGCCAAACACTGGCATTCTTGAAGATGTTTGTACTTCAGAAATTCACAGAACAGAAGTATTTTAATCTTTTTGTCCCAGGTACAGTTACATGATACAGCTAAATCTTCCTTCTTAAAGGGATAGTTCACTTAAAAAAATTAACATTTTGTAATCATTTACTCACCCTCATGTAATTTAAAAACTTTTTTACTCAAACCCTCATGTCATTTCAAACCTGTATGATCGACTTTCTTCCAAAGATTATTCAAAATAACACTGGACCCGCACTGACTTTCGGTTTAAGGACAAAATGGCACTGGTGGAAATGACATGATGGTGAGTAAATGATTGCAGCATTATAAACAATCCCTTTACACCAGTGTTTGCAAGTCCATTTGTTATTCTACAGTCACTTCACTCGAGAAATATCACTTGTTTACTCCGACCCAACCACTGTTCCTGTTATAGCTGAACGACAAAGAGAAAACAGCCATAAAACCACACCTGTGGACAAAAGCACATTCTTATCTTAATATTGACTCGAATAAAAACAATAACTTCCAGAAAGCTCACTAGTCACAAGATGCAGGTGAAGTATTTTCTTTGGAAAGGCTGCATTTACACATTGTTAGAGCCTGACTGTGGTTATGGGGTTATTTTTCATTTACTTATTTCTAAATATGTTAGTTTAGACCAGAAAAATAGAGAATGGTCAAATAACAAAATGACAAAGGCAAAGTTTTATGTCTTTTATTGTAGTTCTATTTTTGGGATGATATGAAACGCATCATATAATAGCTTCAGCTTGGCAAAACAGATTGCTAATGGATTTAATTATTAATCAGAAATATGCCCTGAATCATAAACCAATCATTGTTTCCTCCTATCATGTTGGCGGAATGTATCTGATCTGTAATTGGTCTCATAAAGTTACCTGCACAACAGACATATTCCACTCATGTGATAAACGCCTGATGTGCTGCTGTTGTTCTTACTTCTGAGAAGAGACAATAGTTGGAAGGAGAAAGTAAAATACTGTTCAGAAACGAAATTAGTGACATGACACACAAATAGAGAACCGACAGAAGTGTGTTATTTTTATATTTTGTTTTACACTCACCTGGCACAGATTGTCGTAATTAAGTATTTTTTGGAGCCCTATACTATATAACTGTGGTCCAAATAGCCAAAACATTAAATCTCCCATTTTCTTAGCTCTGATGTTTTCATCTGCTCCTCTCATTTTTCTCTTCATTGTCTAGACAAGTTTACAAGTTTTGGAAGGACGGACAAAACTGTTGACATGACTCTGGTGTGCCAGGCAGAGAGCAGGAATAAGTTGTTGTCATTGTTTCAGTATTACTTGTATATTTTATGTAATATTTTCTTAATATTTAGAATTAACTTTCATTTTTAATTTCTTGTTTTGTTTAGTGCTTTTGTCATTTTTATTATTCAAAAAAAATAGCATTACTCTTTATTTCATTGTTTTAGTTTTGGCAGTTTTACTACTTAATTTATTTTGGTTCATTTTAAAGATCTAACATTTATATTTTATTTTATGTCAGCTTAATTTCAATTACCGACATTTTAACACTGGTTGTTGTAACGGATAGATAGATGGATGCATGGATGGATGGATTTTTATCATTATTGAATTAATTATAAAATCAGTTGACTATTCTAAATATGTGTTTCTCTGAAATTCTTTACATATGAAATATAAGCGTTACATAAATAACTGTTTCTGGCTTGTTAGTTTAGAGAAACATGGGATTGAGAATTCCGAATCAAAGATGTCACAGAAAAGTACTTTAATTGAAAGAGTTAATCTCCATTCACTCTAAACGCACAGCAGTCTTTGGTCATTATAAACCAATTTCAATCCCCAAAACCCTTCCAGGAATCCATCCATACTGGATTACAGTATATGGGGCAGTCAGGATTTGTTCACAGTCATATTATGCAACTCTATGGATTATTATCCTTAAACTGTTCAGGAGTCATCTAATTTTTTGCTCCCATTAAATCAGACCTCTGTTCGTAATGGAAGCTGTTATGGTTTTAAACGAACCGCAAATCCTAAATGTTAAATTTCAAAGTGCCGCTTTTGTGCTCAAATTATGAAACTATTTGATGAGAGGTGTGTTGATACTTTTCTAAGCGATCAGACTTAGATTTTAGAAATTAAAAAAAGTCCCATAGATTTGCTTTGAAGGAGGTCAAATTAAATTGCGTACTGTCCGACTAGGTTCTACTTTTGAATTTGAACTTACTTTGCAACCTTTTGAACTTTACTTTGTTAAAAAAGTATGTTCTGTATGAATGTGGGTAGTATGAATAGAATTTGGGCATACTATATCCACCATGTCATGTGATGCTTCACTGCCATTCATAAATACCCTCCCATTGCCTCGTGGGATAGTAAAGTGTCCATCAAATACGCACTTCAGAATCTATCCAGAACTAGTACCGTATTTTTCGGACTATAAGTCGCACTTTTTTCATAGTTTGGCTGGTCCTGCGACTTATAGTGAGGTGCGGCTTATTTATCAAAATTAATTTGACATGAACCGAGAGAAATTAACCAAGAGAAAAACATTAACGTCTCCAGCCACCAGAGGGCGCTCTATGTTGCTCAGTGCTCCTGTAGCCTACACTGAAGACATAGAGCGCCTCTATGGGCACTTTTTGCCTACTGTTTTTGGAATACTGTGAATTCAGACATAATACATCATACTGTCGAGTTTTGCAGGGCCAGTAACCAGACAGTTTTTCACCAACTGTAAAATTCTGGATACTTCATGTCAAGTTTCTCATAGTCTCATTTTTTTCTTATTACAGGGGTCTTGCGCCACAGAATAAACCAGAACTCCAGAAGGTGATGGAAAAGAGGAAGAGAGACCAGGTGCTGAAGACTCAGAAAGAGGAGCAGGAGGCGCACAAGAAGAGGTCAGACCTTGAGATCGAGCTCATGAAGAGACGAGAGAACCTCGAACAGGTATGTTTAATCGCATACGAATACATAGACATGGTATTATAGGCATATCCAGAAATGATCGACTAAAATTGTCTTCTTGTTTAGCTGGAATTGGAGCAACAAAAGAATGAAGAGGAGCAAGAAAACACCCCAGAGTTTGTCAAAATGAAAAGCAATTTGAGAAGAACCAAACAGGAAGAGGAGGGGCAGGAGCGTGCCACCTAGAAACCGTTTCTATTGTACATTTGTTGACATGGCAACTGGACTGTTGTTTGTGGGGATTTCCTGGTGTTCCTCCCCCATGTGTCCCTGTGAAACAAGTGACTGTAGACGAACGGTTCCTGTTGCCTGCTCGCAGACACAACCAGTATTCACGCTGCCTCTTTTTCTAAACAACGATCACAAATAAAGAGGATTGAAGAATAAACGAAACGCATACACACAAACTCTTGTACATGGGTGCAGCCTCTTTGCCACTGGTTGACTGGCTTTAAAGAACACGCATGGCAGAACAAACAGAGACCAAATGATTACTAGGGCTGCTCCGATCATGATCGGCCGATCATTATGCGCATCTCGTCAGTAAAGCCGGTTCTTTAATCAGCGGTAAATTCCATCAGGTGCGTGATTTCACATAGAGCCATTGTTCACTGAGAAGCTGCGCAAATCCACGTTCATTTTCAGTGTTTATTTGCGCAACTAGTCAGTTAACAACGGCTCTGTGTAGTAACAGTAGCTCTATGTGAAATCACGCACCTGAGGGAACTTACCGCTGATTAGAGAACCGGCTTTACTGACAAGATGCGTATTAACGATCAGCCGATCATGATCGAAGCAGCCCAAATTATTACTTTGGTATATTTTATTTTTTTTGAGGGGGGCACATATTATTTTACTATTTTACATTATAAACCTGAAATGGGACACTGGATGAACTTTTTTAAGCCAAAACAATGCTCTTTTATTTATGTTCAGTGTCAGCTTTTGTTTGTAAGGGTTTCTCCGAGACATTTTTCTCTTGGTTGATGATTAAAAAAAAGAAGAAAGGAAAGTAAATATGCAAAGTTGTGATGCATCTTGCTTGCTTTTTATGAATTGTAATGTCTGTGCGCTCCCTCTGCTGAATTACATAAGCAATACTAGTTCTAGTTTTGTGAGGTTTCTTTGCAAATATTTTTGTTATAACTTTTTTAATGAATACATTAAGTTAATACACTTTAGTTTAATGTGGTATTAAACGCAAGTGCAACCGTTTTCTTTAACTTGAATGGTAGTTGTTCTTAAGAGTTTAAAAAGAACATGAAATGTTTATTAATGTAGATTTGAGCCAATAAATAACCACTTTTTGTGTTCCCTTAAAACCTTCTTTTAATAAATATTATTTTATCATGTTGAATTCTTTTGTTAATTTGATGTCTGTGCATTTCTGTGTGACCAAGATGTGCAATTGATCTTATAGAGCAAGGTAATTTTTTTTTTTTTTTAGAATTTTCCTAAAAAATGAAAAATTTGTTAAAATATACTCACCATCAGAAGTGAATGGATGGTGCCAGAACAAAAGTTCAAACAGCTGATAAAAACAACAAAATAATCCCCAAAATGAAAATTTTGTCATTAATCACTTACCTTCATGTCTTTCCAAACCCGTAAAAGCTTTGTTCATCTTCAGAGCACAATTTAAGATATTCTGGATTTTCGTACTCTGCATATGGTGATATGGAGAGACACAGAGGAGACTGTTGAACCACTGATAACAGATGGACTATTTTGATGATGTCTTTCATCCTTTTCTGGACCTTGACACTGTTATTTACTAGGCAGTCTATGGGACAGTTTTAAGTCCTGGTTTTCATCCAAAATATCTTAAATCGTGTCCGAAGATGAACGAAGTTTTAACAGTTTGGAACAGGGGGTTAGTGATTAATGACAAAATTTTCATTTTTGGGTGGAGATTCCCTTTACGGTGCTTTAACTTTAAACCATTGCTTCTGGTCAAAATAAGAGTCCTCCAGTAACAAACTCCCATCCGATTGTCCTCACATTAAAATCCACCAACATGTTTGTATAGAACTTTTTTTGGACTGTGTTGCTTTGTAAATGGTGCTTGATCTGTGCATATTCCTCTCCTGATTCAGATGACTTTTTCAGTGGAGAAGGCAATAGTATGGATTGAGGACTCGTTATTTTAGGATTTAAGTTCAAATGTTTTGATGGATTTGTTTATTACAAACACACAGCTTTTCCCTTCATAAGTTGTTTGTACTGTTTGAACTCCCACTCTGATGTTACCCGTTCACAGTAGAAGATCTAATCATGTAAAGTGAAAAGTACAGTAGGTGTAAGTTAGTCATCTGGAATTTGCACGGCAAGGTCTGCTCCTCCCACGCCATAAAATGAGACTGTCCATAAAGGAAGAAGCACGAATCCACTCCAAACGATTCACAATTAACTGCATGAGGCTTCAGAAGCATTCTGATGTTTTGATTCATTTTGTATCTGACAATTGCAGATGACGTTAGTACAATGCAGAGCTGCAGTGTTTGAAGACTGACCCTTCAAATAGAGCAAATCTTCATTCTAGGAGATCTTATGTAACTAGGCTGTGTTAAACAGCTGGCAGCAGAAGTATGTCTGAGTGAACGGTGTCACAGACACTAAATTAAAGCCTTTATATGTACTTATGACAGCTGAAATACTGTAACATGATCTGAAATCAGCCCAATATTTTCAAAAGGTCTCTCTGAATATTACACCGTTTATGGCATTTTGTTTTAAAGGGACTTTCTGGCAGTCTGTCACACTTTAGTTTAGTGACCACTTGCTTCAGTAAAGTCCTAATTTGCTTCTCATTAATAGTTAGTTTTTATACAATCTATGGTATTAACGTCTATGTTCTGTATTTCAAACAAACTTTTTTACAGTATACAATACTGCTTTAATAAATAGAAAGTTCAAAAGAACAGCATTTCTTTGAAATATAAATCTTCTGTTACATTATAAATGACTTTACTCTCACTTTTGATTTATTCAATACATGCTTTCTGAGTAAAAGTAATCAGTTCTGTAAAAAAATGTAAACTACTGCTAGTGAGTGCATATGAAGATAAGTTAAAGCTGCAGAAGGAACCTTTGGTAAAAATGTATTTTTTAAATATTTGTTAAACCTGTCATTATATCCTGACAGTAGAATATGAGACAGATAATCTGTGAAATAAATAAAGCTCCTCTGTCTCCTCCCAGTGGTCCTATTGCCATTTGCAGGAATGCAATCGCTCTCCTCTGAAACAACCAATCAGAGCTGCGGTCCGTAACTTTTTTATGTGTTCAAAATTTACAAAATGTATATAATAAGTGAGTACACCATGAATCCATTTTCCAAACCGTGTTTTTAGCCTCTCCTGAATCACTAGGGTACATCTATAATAAGGGTTTATATTCGGACTATTTTAGATTGCTTTGGGGGCACCGCGGCGGAGTAACCCAGTACCTTTGTGATTCGTCATAGGCATAAACAGAGAGAAGTAGATCCGGCTACAATGTTCTTCCGCCAGACGCAAGCAGTTCTGTTTATTAACCGCTAGAGCGTCAAAAGTTACTGACTGCAGCTTTAAATGAAGAGTGTTATTTGCGGGTGAAGCAGTTCTGTGCTGATGAAGATGCTCGACTGATCCACATGGCTCTGCAGATGGGCAGCGGACCACCATCATCTCTACGCAAGGACCTGGACCACCTCCTGATACTTGTGAGCTTCCATGTATTAAATACTGCATAATGTATTATTCATAATTGCAGATCTCTTTAAAGCCAGTAACTTGTCAGTAATCTTCATATACTGCTCCTAAAATTTCATTCATTATATTTTAATACGTAATAGCATCATGTCACTTAACATTACTTTTGAACTATTATAATTAATGAAGAATTGTGTTTTTTTTTTTTTCTCAGATTGGAGAGTTTTACAGTAAAGATCAGGAGAGAACCGGCAGGCTGGGGTGTCGGGCAGTGTTGTGTCACTGGAGCACTTTTTCCATTCTCTCATGCTCTACAATGAGAACCTGCCACAGATGTACCCAGTGCCGACAGCATGCACTACCGCCACCCACCCACTAGAGGCATCACTCAGAGAGAGCTGGAAGGCCTCACTACATTCCTTCAGCTGCTTACCACTATCATCACCTGGGTATAGCACACATACATCACAATATAATGACTGTTTAATTGAACAATATCAATTATAAGTTAAAATTTTTTGTTAAAAATAAGTTTTCATTTCAGCAAGTTTATAGACATCTCATTAAACTGTATTGTACATCAACATTACATTAGCTATCAGTCACCCTGCTTTTCAGATATCGACCAGTAAAAAAAAAAAAAGACACACACACGCATATATTAAGCTTGTCGTGATATACTGTGCTGACGGTGATACTTTTTTTAAGCATTAAAACATTATACATTAAATACGTGCTTCTACTGTGGAACTAATTAAATTTTCCTTTAACAGGTAGAGCTGAGCTGTGAGGAGTATCCTCTCACAAGGGCTTTTTGTCATCTGATCAGTACTCAGGTGGAGAGCGCACTTCCAGTGAATCTTGGAGCAGGACTGCGTGCACCAGGCTTTCAGCCTTATCTTGACTGAGGCAGTGCTGGAGGTGTTCCACACACTTCTGAGGGAATATGAGCCACAGCCAGCGGACTTCTTGCAAGAAATGGTGGAACTTCAGAGAGAGCAAATTCCAGCAAATAAGCCCCCGGGGCACAGCCTGATGTTTCACCTGCTGAATGACTCTCTCTCTGCCTCAGCCTGCTGGAGGAGGGCGCTCACCATCTAGATACCTACACCCCCTTTCCTGGTCAGTATCAGAGCCCTGATCTGTATTTTTTTTATATATCCTGTTATATTTGTTAGTAAGACTTTTAAAACAAATTGTCATAAAGTCATTAAAATTCATTAAATCAGTATGAAATGCTTAACAGATCAGTTATTAGGAAATCAAAATTGTGGTATACCAATAAGCTAATTATTCTATACTGTTTTGAGTAATCGGGTGACGGCAAAACACTTACTACAAAATTATTATGTGTAGTATGAAAAATAGATGTTCATTTTAAAATGAAATATTTTTATATGATGTATTTTATGATTATAAAATATACAGTTTTCATATAACCATTATGAAACTGTTGTGTGTTCCTATTTAATATTTGAAAACAAATTACCATTCAAAAAAGTGACAGTAAAGAAGTTTATAATGTTGCAAAAAATATTTAAAATAAATGCTGTTATTTTGAACTTTATATTTATATCATCAAAGAAGCCTAAAATTGTTTTATGAACTAATTAGCTGTTTTTAATATTTTAATAATAAGAAATGCTTATTGAGCAGGAAATCAGCCTTTAACATTCTGATTTTTGAAGGATCATGTGACACCAAATACCACCAAGTGATTGTTGTTGTCAAATACAGTTTTTTTTGGGGGGTTGTTGAAACAACATCAAAATCCTATGTGATTTTGAAATCTTATGTAATATTAAGGAGTGATCGTTCATCTGACTATAAAAAGCCATAGGCTTTAAACACTGCTTTTAATGATAGTAAAATATGTGATCCTGGACTTAAGTTGCTGGGGCATATTTTTAGCAATAGCCAAAAATACATTGTATGGGTCAAAATTATTGATTAATCATTTATCCGAAAAATCATTTGGATATTAAATAAAGATTATGTTCCATGAAGATATTTTATAAATTTCCTACCATAAATATATCAAAACTTAATTTTTGGTATGTATTTTTCTAAAAATTAATTTGGACAACTTTAAACATAATTTTCTCAATATTTCGATTTTTTTGTGGTCCAGGGTCACATATATAAAAAATATATGCAGATAAATTAATACTGAATTGACAGGTACCTCCATATGGGAGCGCTTAACTGCCCCTGAAAAATGTTTCTCCAAGCTGCAGAGAGAAAACCTGGCCATCATCGAGAGCTACGGCACTGCGCTCATGGAGGTGGTGTGCAGAGATGCTTGTGACGGCCATGAGATTGGCAGGGTGAGAGCAAACAATTCAACATAACCTTACTGAGCTCTTGAGAAATAAGTTATTATAACAGCAAAGACCTCCAAATGGCGAGTGATTTGAGTCGAGGACATTGTCTCTTTTCCAGATGCTGGCTCTGGCTGTGTTGGACAGGGTGCTGTCTATAGACAGACAGGGCCAGTGGCTGGTGTACATGTGTAACAGCGGGTACCTGCGTGTGCTGGTTGAGAGCATGAGACAGGACGATGTGGCCCTGCAAACTCTGCTCACACCTCAGCCTCCACTGCTCAAACCACTCGACATCTATGAGTCCAAAATGGCACTGCTGACCCGTGTGGCTAAGACAGCATAGGTCGCTCAGCTGGTGGAGTGTCAGGTGTTTCACATGCTCCCTCAGAATGAAACGCTCAGGTCTGTACTTTATAATCTGTGACTAAGTTACAGATGAACACATGGCCGCGGGAAGTGGGGGTGCTGGGGGTGCTGCAGCACCCCCTAGTGACGAGAGGGAGATTAAAAAAAATGTAGGCCTATTAAAATATTTGTAACGCGCTTGTAACATTTTTTTTTTTTTGGCAACAAGTGTGGGATCAGCTTTGACTAGCCAAGCAATTGTAAGTAGTACACTATAGTATTTTTTTAAGGTGGTGGGGATGGAGATGGAGAGTATTTCGTTCGTGTGTTCTTTGTGTAATGGTTGTGGAGAACTGTTAAGTGTATCGATTCAGATGTTCCAGATCGATTCGATTTCGATTCACAAGCTCTAAAATCGATTCTATTTCGATTCTCGATTCGATTTTCTATTAGAGCTGTAATCGGGCCTTAAAAGTTAAGCCCGATATGTCCCGAGCCCGACAAGTACATTTTGATTGACAGCTTTTTAAAAGCCCGAACCCATTTACAACCCGACATTATTCAAATGTATGCAGCACACAGCTCTTTTGCCTTTTGTCAGGAATGAGTAATTTATACATAGTTTAACATAATTTATACATGACTAACGTAATAGGCCACTTGGAAGTTTGAACAAAGAAATAAAATAAGTCCTCTGTAACATCGTAACATCTCAGCACTCTATAAATAGCCCTAGGTATAGGCTCATTTAGCATTTAAATAGGCCAACGCACCAATAAAAACAAGTCTTTCTTAAAAAATGTAATTAAGATAAATTATAAATTAAGATGGGTATTTGGCAATAACGAAATGAATTAAGATAAAGGCTCTGCCGGATTTGCTTCGCCATAGCAGCTGACATAATAAAATAATAATGCCAACATTAGCTTATATAGCCTACTCTGTCTACATTATGCATTTAAGACTCAAGTAATATTTAGTTATTATTTGAAAAACATTTACTCACCAAGATTAGGTAAGGCCTAAGTGTTTTTGTGGAGGAAAATCACTGAATCCACTGTAGATGTCTTCAGCGCGCTCCTGCGCTCACTGATGGTGCGTCATTATTCACTCATTATTCTCATTATAAACAAGGTCAAAACTTTTCCAAACCTCAGACTTTGCTTTAGTTGCTGGTGCTACCAAAACGTAATCGTCAGAAGCAAGCCTCCGTTTCAACTACTCAGCATACATTTTCGCATCTTTCTCGCGCTAATCGAAACATTACATGACCGCTCATTTACGCCCGAGCCCGGCCCGATTGGTTCGATTGGCAATGGGATTCTTCACACTGCCTGAACATGTGCAATTGTGCTTTTGAAGACAACTGACCACACACACCTGTCCGTGCGGTCGTCTGCTCAGACTCGGTACACACTCTCCGGACTCGAGGACGCAGAAAGTATAAGAGGCTTTAAGATGCAGTCTGTAAGACGCGAACGGGAGCATGACCTGACGCACATTGCAGAAAATGGAACCACTGCTTTAAACTGAATGAATGAATGATAGGTTCGTTGGTAACATCGCACAAGGCACATAAGAGGACATCTAGTGGAGAAGATTTGTAATTAGATTAACGCTAATCTTACATTCAAATAAATACGGGAAAAAAAATCGATTCATGGCCTTTGAGAATCGATTTTGAATCGACCACATTTTAAAAAACGATTAATCGAAAAATCTATTTTTTACCCAGCCCTATTAAATAGTCGGAGATTCCTTGTGGTTTGTGTAAAAAGGTTGGAGATGGAGACAGAAAGCTTTATACTGTGCGTGTGTTCTTAGCGTAATGGATGTGGAGAACTGTTCAATAAACAAATTGCTTAAATAGTCAGAGATTATTTCCTTGTGGTGTGCGTAAAAAGATTTTGGAGTTAATAGAGTTGCGTGTGACATAAACGTGCAGTGACTCAAGCCAACTGACCAAATCGATTGCATTGTTTTAGCGTTATTGTGAAGTTTGATTAATATTATATTTTGTTGTAATATTATTTGTTGTATATAAATGAGTTGCATGTATGTATAGGCTATCTGAAATTGTAATGAAAGTAATTATTTCGTTTTTTTCGATTATTAAACTATTATTTAAACTATTATTTCTGATTCTGCTTCTGCTTCTGCTTCAGATTAATAGCGCATTGCGCATATCTGAGAACTGATGTCTGTGTGTTTCAGACCCTGGCTGGCTGTGCACTGAAGTGTATATGACAATAAAGTAGTAAATCTCAATGTATATATTTTTAAAATGTATTTTAAATAGGCCTATAGGCTCATAGGTTTTTTGTAAAAAAAAAAAATTCACAGCACCCCCTGTTCAAAATTACTTCCCGCGGCCCTGGATGAACATGTCCTTCCAGAGTGTTTGGGCAGAGACATCCATCAGGGTTTGTTCCTAGTCCTCTAGAGCGATACAGATAGATCCTGCTGCCTACTCTCAGACTGATGCAGGTCACCTTGACCTCCACCACCAGGCATCACCAGCAGGGGGCGGCACAGGTCCTTAAACATCCAAGAAAGTCTTCCTCTGAAACGGGCTGAATCCAAATTCACAAATATACTAAGCGAGTTAAACTAGTTGTGACAAAAGTACATACTTGTATGTAGTACTGTACTAAATCTAACTGCATAGTTAAGTATATCAGTATTGGGACATACGTAAAGTAATTTTATTTACACTATTGTTTAGAAGTTTTAGGTTTGCCAAGCTTTTAAATGTTTTTTTAAAGTCGTCTCTTATTATATTACAATTACAATTGAAAATCATTTCTATTTGAATATAATTTAACATTTTATTCAGTTTTGTGATAGCTAGCTTGTGATAGTTTAAAATGGACTTGTTAACTTTTTTAAAATATGTAAAAATCTTTACAAAATTAAAATATTTAGTGAACATTTAATGAACATTATCTTATTAATATATTATATAATATTATATCATAAGAAATAGAATCAATACATTTATTTTAGACAATAGACATAAATGTGCAGTTGATGTGAAGTAATCTGTGTTGATTTATAGGTGCAGCAGTAAATCATCGTTCACTCTGATGTCATCCAGTCCATCCTGCACATCATCAGCAAGACTGCACTGCCAGGTACAGACACACCACAGCCGCCTCTACAGATGCTCTATACACTGATGGATGACTTATGCTGCGTATCTCGATTTTTTTTAGGAGACCTTTAGATGGGACAGGAAATCAACTGATGGAAGTACAAGGACACATCGGCAGATTCCAGGTAAGATATAGACAAATGTCTTCAAAAGTTTATAAAAAAAAAAAAAAAAAAGGTAAAGAATAGTTGGCTGACTATAAATGGTTAAACGAAAGACAACGCACCAATCACACTTCATGATGATGACATCAGTACTGTCAGTTGCTTTTTAAAAGCTGAAAATTCTGTAAATGTAAGTTAATGTATTAAGTTTACAAAATGAGTGAGGTTTATTTTTTTCTCTCTCCTTCAGCGTCAGTCGTTGTCTCTGCTGGTGCGGCTGGTCCTAACTGTGTTTTTTTCCTCTCTATGTGATGATGTTGTGACAGATGTGGCCATTCCCTCTGTACGGGTGCCCAGTCTGGGATTGGTTCTGCTTCTGCTGAAGAACAGCGCCACTGACTTCTTCCGATATCATGACAGCCACAGACAGAGCCTGAACAAGCTGGAGCGAGTGGAGCAGCTTCCCCGAGGAACTGAAGGAGGGAGGTATATCTGCAGGGACAGACGCTGCTGTACTAGAGCCTAAAATTTGCTTGTTTGATTCAAATGTTCAAATTTAGGATGTATAATATGTCTGTCTGTGTGCAAAGCTGTGCCAGAGTCTGGTGTCTGGTTCTGGTGGAGTGGAAAAGATCCCATCAGTGGAGAGAAACGTGCTTGTCAAGCGCAGGCTCGTCCAGCTGGTCAACAGTCGAGCCAAACTTCTTGCCCTCTGCTCCTGTATCCTAACACAATAAAGAGAAATCCAGAGATGATCCAGTCTGCTTTTCAAAATAACTTTTGACCGTTTATTCGGTTACATTCTTTTGACGATTGCAATCTGACACTCAGTATGTTGGAACGAGTTGCATGTTTTTCCTTGACATTTCTCTGAAGATGTCGTGCCTGTTTGTGATTTGGCGCCATCTAGAGTTCTACTTGCTGTACTGCACTCCCACTGACCCCAAAGACTCACTTCTGCCAGGTTACAGAGGTTAGCTGTCTTTCGATCTAATCTTCTTCAAAGCTCAATCAGTTTTTGGGTGTTTTTAACTGCATGAGAGACTCATTTATTGCTTTCTGTGCAGATCCTAGTGGCAGCAGAGATTTAAGGGTGTCAAGAGTGAGCCAGCAAGATCTTGAACAGGTACTTCTCTTCTCTTCTCTTCTCTTCTCTTCTCTTCTCTTCTCTTCTCTTCTCTTCTCTTCTCTTCTCTTCTCTTCTCTTCGCTTCTCTCAGAAACTGTTACACTTCTCTGTGTGATGTGGCGAACAGCTTCAATGAGCCATTACAGAGGAAGCAGCTGGAGGTGGAGGGTCTGTATAGCAAAATCCGCTCACGTCACACCTTCATCCCGGCCCTGACACGCAGGATCCGAGGCCTAGTGCATCACGCCAGAGGCTGATCACTGACATACATGTAAATTCCCTCAAATAGTGTAAAACCTTACTCTTTTGTATTAAGAAGCAAATACCGTATTTTTCGGACTATAAGTCACACCTGAGTATAAGTCGCATCAGTCCAAAAAATACGTCATGATGAGGAAAAAAAACATATGTGACCAATCACGGAAAGTAGGGACACAAGTCGGTTCTGGGGCATTTTGAGTTATTCACAGATTCTGAAAGTGTAGTCTCCAAGCTTTCCAACGATGTGTAACACATGGAAATCGGATAATATATTATATAAATCGCACTGGACTATAAGTCGCATTCATTTAGAACCAAGAACCAAGAGAAAACATTAACGTCTACAACCGCGAGAGGGCGCTCTATGTCTTCAGCGTAGACTACAGGAGCACTGAGCAGCATAGAGCGCCCTCTCGTGGCTCTAGACGGTAATGTTTTCTCTTGGTTCAGGTCTCTTCATTCATTTCTCTCGGTTCATGTGATATTAATTTTGATAAATAAGTCACACCTGAATGTAAGTCGCAGGACCAGCCAAACTATGAAAAAAAGTGTGACTTATAGTCCGGAAAATACGGTAATTTCTTTTTGTAGTTTTGATAACTATCAGTCAACAGGTTACATTTTCTTGCTCTGAAGATCTCTGTACAAGATATCTGCTTTTTTTTTTTTTTAAATGTGTTTAATAAATGGTTTTTTAAACAGACATAAACAGGATGTTCCTGTGATTTTTATGAATCAGGATGCTAAGTACTGTTGCTTGAGCAAATAAAGCAGTTTTTGTTTCTGGTGATTCGCACAGTCAAGAGCAGAGGCACAAAACCATTGCAAGATAATCTCGTTTTATTTTACAAGGTACACTTTATAGAAGGCAGTAAAGTGCGTCATCTTCAGTTTCATTTGTATGTATAAAACAGGTTCTGTCTCAGTTTTGAGAGCTGATGTAGATTTACCGTGGAAGAGATTCTGGGACAGAGAAAACCAGCATATTACATTCAGATTGCATGGTAAGGATTCTTTCGAATGGCAACAATGAACACACATCCATGTTTTAATACAGAAACTCACGTTCAATATACCAACCTAGTTGCTGTAAAAATGTGGAACTACATTTATAAATGTCATAGGCACGTCCCATTCAAAAAAAATGTACTGTGGAATCAACAACTGCTTGACAAGGACAATAATATGACTACAATTCTTAGCTGTGATATGTGTCCAGGTCAAGTAGCTTTAAAATTGTTCATTGTTACCACATGGCAGAGTTTCCCAGAAACATCAAACAAGTGGTTTATTTTCTTTTTAAATGAATTCAGATTCAGATTGAGATCGAGTGTGAAAGAAGGCCTGTAACGCACAATGTTGGTGTGTTGAAAGTGAAAAAATTAATTCCCAGTAATGTTAAGATTATGCAGATGTACTTTAAGTCTGAAAGAAATAAATGAACATGCAAATTTCTTAAATACAAAGGGATGAATAAATGGTCCGATCTACACAGAGACTGAAAATCGAATTGTGTGCTATGTAAAATCATGCATTTCTGCTATAAATTATTTTTAAATACTAAAGTTATAATTACAATATTTAAAGAACATATACATATCCCT
Organism: Carassius gibelio; assembly: GCF_023724105.1. Lineage (NCBI taxonomy): Eukaryota > Metazoa > Chordata > Actinopteri > Cypriniformes > Cyprinidae > Carassius > Carassius gibelio. Next base: position 6,224,870 of record NC_068388.1, on the reverse strand, counting down.
GCTCCAGCGGGCCTTCTGAGTGTGATTGTGCTGCCCACAGTAGATAAAACCACCTCCATTAGACAAATAAAGGTCCGTTATAGAAAATTCACAACCAGTTCTTCCACTAAATCCCGAATCTATTACCATGATTAGAGAGCTGATATCGAAGTCTGGGGGTTGACTGACACCAAAGCCACAATTTTGTTCATGTTTGATTTGAATGTGCTTTTAAATGAGGAAAAGTGAAACGGCTTATAACCGAGCGAAACATTATTCACATGGTGTCGACTGCTGTTGTTCCGATTCAGAAACTGAGCCGAGGTACAGCAGACGTTTAGATCTGTCAAAAGCTTGATGTCAGATGTGCTGAGGTACTGCAAACCAGAAAGTGTATTTTGGCATCTCGGTATACAATATTTGAATATATTTTAGCTGCACATAAACTAAACATGGAAACCCTCTCATTTGAAACATTCCTTTTAAAGAGTTACTGTGTTGCCTGCATGGAGAAGACCAAATCAAATTCCTAGTATCTGTATACATGGCGAAATAAAGTTGAAATGAAAATTAAGGACAGAGACTAAATGAATAGGAAACAAACTTTTATACAAACATTCAAATTGCACATAAGGTAGTTTTAATAAAAAACAGACATAAATTATTACTAACAGGTTAAGCTCCTTTCTTCTAGCTATCGATCAAAATTTCCTGAGGTAAATGTGACTTCTTTTCGTGGTCAGAACACTGTTTGGGCGATTAAATGAGGGGTAATACATTTCAAGTAGGTCTTCTAAATCTTTCACCATACCTTCTGATGTTCATTCACGTTTAATTCATAGAAGTAAAGATGAAGATGATGTACATCACAGAGATGTCTATTTTGATGTCTGCATTTAGTGCTGCATCCGGAAGATGTATTTTTAGAGTGTTTGCTCATCTGAAATACGTCTATAAGATGTTTGTTCACAGCAAATGCTTTCCAGATGAAGCGATCTTTAACAGACATCTTGCAGACGTACGTGTGCTATCTGGTTTAACGCGTGCTCCACTACTACAGCTTACTACATAGGCGGACACAATGATTAAAAGAGCGCCAAAAACAGCATTTCTAATTTGGATTTCATGATAAAATTGACAGAATTAAGACTTTGTTTCTTATCAGAAAGGTCATTGTGCTACAAGTTTGGTGAAGCTCTATTCAGCCTCGCATCTCTTTCACGCATGTGCAGTTGAGATTCTCAGTCCAGTTGCATTTAAGCAATAAACGATTTTAATACTATGATATACCGGTATACCGCTGCAACACAACCAAGGATTTACAATATTGACAACACACCATGTCTGCTTGCCATAATGATGGAGCTTCTATTGCATGCAGAGCATTTTGCATCTGAATGCTATTTATATTTGCAGTAAATTGCAATCTTGTCTTTTGAAAAACGCGAATGTCCTGCATTTTTTTTTCTTTTCTTTTTTTTTTTACAATGGTGTCGACACATCTGGATTTTTGCCTCAATATACTATACATACAACATGTTAATGTTCTGAATTGTACAATTTTTACATTAGGCTAAAAACAGTGCTGCGTCAGCTGTAGTATAGTGTGATGATGGAATAGCATGTCTGTTTCTCCATGTGTTCACATGTGCTCCGTTTGCATCCTTCGTGAACTTCAGATCTCTCAGGTGAGGATGAAGCTGATATCCATATGCTTTCTGGATGTGTTCGAATCCAAATGGATCTTTAGAACAACTGGACCAGCAGTGATGGCGCAGCAAGCGGGAGCGTAAACACTCTTCTTACCGACAGCATTGCCACGTCAGTACTAAAATCTTCAACAAGAGTTCGCTCTCTTTGCTCAGACGCCATTAGAGCTCGGCTCTTGGGGGATTTCCGTAGAATGGTGTTCTTCAGGTGATTTCGGTACCTCTCCTGTCACTGCCATTCGGATCACTTTGAGCCAGCGTTGTTTCAGTTCCTCGCTCTCTGCTGCAAAGCTGTGGACTGATTTCGACTGAGAGATTCTGAAGCTGGCGGGAGGGTCGGTGGGTCTTGGGCTGTCCTCCACCTGGTAGCCGAGCAGAGGAATCGAGGACTGGGCCTTGACATCCTGTGAGGACAGTAAACCTTTGTTTAGTAAAGGGAAGTGCTGTGCGGGAACAGAAATAAGACAGTTCAATGAGAAACAAGCGCACTGACCTGAGGTGCTCTGTACAAGTAGAGAACTAGAGCTTCTTTTTGAGGAATGATACACCAGACTCTCTGCCAGGGCTTGTTCTTCTCGCAGTACTGCAGGAAGCCACACATGATACTGTTGCCCGAGAACTGAGCAGCTTCAATCTGTGAGGAAGAAGCAGTCAAGTTTAGCACACTAGTATAAATGCTTCATCACTCCCATATTAGATGACAGCGTGAATTTCATGAAGCGTGTCTGGGTCATATTTCACTTCAACATGAAAAGAAATCATTTTTCCAAAGAAAAACCTAATATATATATATATATATATATATATATATATATATATATATATATATATATATATAGACACAATGTATCTTCAGTATATATTGGTTTTGTCCTAATTTAAACTATTTCTGATTCATTTACAACTCCAGTTTTCAGATAAAAATTTACAACTAAATAGCAAACCATCCAGACACATTCCAAAAAAAAAGAGAGAATAATATGCTTAAACATGGTGAAAATAAAATTATGGTCCAAGCATTGCCCTAATTCATACTATATAGTTAAAAATTGTAAATATTGTAAAGTATGCATGAATCATTAAAGTATCTCTTAATTTGCCTTATTTCAATAATCAAATAACTAATCAAATTATATTGTAATGACAATCATCCTTTTAATGATAAATAACAATGACAAGAACTAAAAGTAAAATACATGGATTCAATAACAAGGCTTCGTTTAATTTATGCACAATGTAATTTACTATTTTTTATTGTAATTGTGAGGTGAAATATGAATCTGACATTCACTGAAAGTGAGTAAATCAAAGAATAACAAAAAAAAAGCCAAAGAACAGGGTAAGTTTCAGTTTTTCAGTAATCATGATAAGTAAGAGCATTTCATCAAGAGTCAGTTTGCCTCCATGATACACAAAGTGACAATTTAGAACAGGGAACAAGCAAAACGATCACTTCACACGTGTATTTTAAAAATGATTTGCATAATCAGCTGTGTTGCTTTGCTCTCTCTTCTAAAGTGTTACCAAACCAGAACATTCAAAAATAAAGAGTACCAGTGATAACACTTTATAATAAGCCTTATTAATAATATTAAGTTAACAGATCATGAATTCATGTCAATTTGTTAAAAATGAAACATTCAAATATTTATGAACATACATCAACCACTGATCTGTTAAGCAATACTGAATGTTTGTTAATGGTTACTGCAGGTTATTATAAAGTGTTACCGACCGATCTTACCGCTGATGAATTCACCACAACAGTTCGTGGACGTCGCAATTTCTTCCGTAACTGTATATATGTATATATATATATAAAGGTTATATGATGTCCTGTTTTCTGACAGTACAGTGCGTGGTAATTGATACATAACAGAATGCAGTTTTAAGCTCAGGTCACATGATCCTGAATTCACCTCTAGAATGCCCTTCTTCTTGCCCTCCCTCTCCTCGCTGTCTCTATGGCCGGTCAGGATGCAGAAACAGTCTTTGCACACCTTGCTCATCTTATTCGCGTCATATTCCAGAGTGGCTTTGTAGTCTGAACACTTCCAGCAGACCACCTGAATGAAACGGACATTTCAGAGCATGAAAAGCGATTTAAAACAAATGCTTTCGGTTTGCTGCCACTTACGTATCCGCAGGCCCGACAGTGATGTCTCCTGCGTGTGATGGCGTTAAAGGCCTCTTTGCACTTCATGCACATGGTCACTTCATTGTCCCGGATCCAGCGAGGGGCTCTTTTACCCAGCTCTGATATCTTAAGATCCTACACGGAAATATAGACATGATATGATAAAAACAAATACAAACAAACAAATCTGGACTACTGTGACTGTATACTCCTAGGAATGTGTGTATTGCATACATAAGTACATATACACAAAAAATTACCCTCTGCATTATACAATTAGTCTGAAACATCGAATAACAGTAGCATTATCATTCATAGTACTTATTTCTAAAATTGAGACATAATGCAATGGCTAAATAAATAAATAAAAATCATTTACATTTAAATTATTAATTACATTTAAGTTAATTAAAATAACTTAAAAACTAAATTAGCTGAAAAATAAATGTAAAAAGTTCAAATTAATATCAGTCTTATGCCATTTTATTGTCTATAATGTTATTCATTTCAATAATATTTCAATACATTTTAACTGATTTAAGTAATTTTCATTTAATTATTAATTTTGAACAATGGAAATAACTGAATATTTGTCAGTTAATTATTAATTTCAATAATATTTCAATCATTTTGTTCTTTTAGAACATAGTTGAGGTGAATAGTACACTTCTAAGAGGACATACTGACCGGTACTTCCTCCACATCTTTGAATGCTGACTTAAAGGTCTCATTTTTCTGGAGGGAGATGTCTATTGTTTCCTGGAATGCCTAAACACAAATGAAGCCAATTTTAAAAATGGACTTGCAATGACTTGATTATAATCGACATAAGTGACAACTGATATTGCATTTTTACCTTTATCCAGCTTTCTTTATCCTGTTCAGAGCTGTAATAAGGCAACAATTAAAACCATTTACCCTAAGGCAACCATTAAAAACAACCTATATTGAATGAGATGCAGTATGCATTAAAAATGCCAGCATTTCTAGAAAGATGGCAAGCACGGACGGTCTGCTCTGTACCTGGCCTGCAGCTCCAGTGTCCGTTCCTTTCCGGAAACCTGAAAGGTGTGAGGATAATCCTCATTGTAGGTCTCCATCACCTTCATGCCTTCGATCCCGATACGTGTGCGGACCGTAAACTTCTGTCCCACCAAGCTGAACTTGGGAACGCAGTACAGCAGCATGTTGTTGAACTGTGGGAAGACGTTAATAGAGATTTAAGATGATAAATTGTCAAAAAAAAAAAACTCATATTAACTCATCAATGGTTACAAATCGTCAGCATGGACAACAGTTACTTGTCCTTACCAGGAAGAGATATCTGTCCATGGCTGAAGTGTTTCTGGCTGCCAGTTTTAGAATATGACCCTCCTTTATTAACTCATTTGAGGCGTTCACTATGTCCTCTTCCTCTCCCAGCATCTCATAAATCTCCAGCAATTTCTTAAGGTTTTCCTGAGAGACAGAAGACAGTATAAACAATAGTGTTCCTGTAGCTCAACTGGTAGAGCACTGCGCTAGCAAGCAAGCAAGCACAAGGTTGGGGGTTTGATTCCCCGGGAACACATGAAATGTAGAAATTGATAGCCTGAATGCACTGTAAGTCGCTTTGGATAAAAGTGTCTGCTAAATGCATAAATTTAATTTTAATTTAAACAGAAAGGCCACAAAACTAAATTTTTTGAAGATTGTTATTGAAACAAGAGGCAGAGTTATTGAGTGGCACCTGAGTATAAGTCGCATCAGTCCAAAAATACGTCATGACGAGGAAAAAAAACATATATAAGTCGCACTGGACTATAAGTCGCATTTATTTAGAACCAAGAACCAAGAGAAAACATTACCGTCTACAGCCACGAGAGGGCGCTCTATGCTGCTCAGTGGAAGGCTTCAAGAGCACAGAGCAGCATAGAGCGCCCTCTGGCGGCTGTAGACGGTAATGTTTTTCTCTTGGTTTATTTCTCTCGGTTCATGTCAAATTAATTTTGATAAATAAGTGGCACCTGACTACAACTCGCAGGACCAGCCAAACTATAAAAAAAAGTGCGACTTAAAGTCTGGAAAATACGGTAAGTGACTGAACCGACTCTTTTAAAAAATTATTATTAGACGTAATCTAGAGTTACAGTCGTACGGCAGAGGAAAACACTCACTGTTTTCCTAATGGCGGTGTTGGAATGAGTGGCAGCCGTGGCAATGATCTCTAAAGACTCTGCGGAGACAAGGGTTTTACATTTAGAAATGGTCATGTTTTAATTCTGGTTTAGGAATCTGCTCGCTCCTGAACTCACTTTCGGCATCCCGCTGGTCTATGTGGTCCTGAGGAAGTTTCTTCAGATAGTCTTTGAGCAGCATCTCGTACCGTGGCACTCTCTGAACGGGCTCCAACATGTGGTGCTGCAGCGACAGACTGCCACATACTTCCTGACGCTGAGCACACAAACATACACATATGAAGACTAAAACAAACAGATATATCCAGAGAGAGTAAAGCAATATCTGCCAGACTGATTAAATCAGCTGTAATTTGGCTGTTTTGAAATGTATCTGTCGTGGTATCGAAAGTAATAAACTGCAGTTTAATACTTAATACATCAATGATCACCTGGATTTCCAGAATGATGGCTTTAAACGGAGGTGATCGATCTGTCCACTGCTTCAGGAGATCCATGGCATGATCAAAGTTCTTCACATATTCAGCGTACATCTTCAGAAAGGGAGTGAGTTTCTGTAGGATGTCCCCAATGCGAGGTGTTTCCGTCCTAGAGAAAGAAATCTCAGAGCATTAAGACCATATTCTTACTGAATAAACCAAAACCGATATCTGTGAAGAGAGAGTGGGATGTCTTACCATTCCCCCATGCGTTTTTCCAGGTCAGGCAAAAGGAATTGGCTGTGGAAGGTATGAATGGAAGAGATGTTGGAAAATATGTTTTTCACCACATCCACGGGGAACGTGTCTTTTCTGGCTTCTTCTATCAGCTTGGCATAAAACACCTGCAGAGCCAAAACGAGATGATGTATGATCTACTATCTTTAACTGAACAGTACTGGTTTCCCGCTCATGTTCTCGCAGGAGTTTGGTTAGAGTCCATGAAAAAGCAAAAAATGTTTGAATACCCAAATGAGCACTTACCTTATCTAGCAAGTTGAGTCGTGCAACATAAGCCTTCTCTGTCTGCAGAAGTTCATTCACTATCTTGTACAGTTTCTGCTCATTGGTTTCCTAAACAAAAGTAGTTGAATATGAACACCTCATCGGATGGAAATCAACAGATTTTTTATCCTTTGTCTGTTTCTTTGGCCTGATGTTTCAAGAAAATGATGATGTTTAAAGATCTATAATGGTTAATAATGTCATATTTAACACTAAAAAAAACAACAACAACACCAACTATATTATAAAACATAGAATATAAAATATATAAAATATTTATGAAATGTGTTTTTAAATTACAAACAGTATACATAAAAGCAATACTACAAATAGTAGTATGATCCATTTTGTTCAAATTGCATAAATGACAATGAAAATAATGATTTCTTAGCAAAATATAACTTTTTTTCCACACACACACACACACACACACACATATATTTAGATATATTCTATATTCACCCTTTAAAATGAAAAGTAGACCAAGTTCACATTTTAATTATCAAAAGTTTGTTTTTAAACTTTTCTATCCTTGGCAGCTCTTCTTGAGGCATTATAAATAATTCAGATTGTCTAAAATTCTGAGCTTGTGTTAACTTAAATTATACAAGATATGTTTGTTGGATTGTGCTGAGAGGGAACTAACAATGCAGATGTGTCTTTGGTGTGACACCCAGCTCAGCACAGCAGTTCAAATGGCTGAAGGGAAACAGATCTGAACCTAAGGGTCAAGGGCAAAGCCAATTCAGAGGCTGACTCCCACTCCACCTACATTGCTCACCTCCCCATAACATTTTCCCCTTCTTTCTCTATATCACACCCATACCCAAACGAACATCCACTGGCATGCACTCGCTGTACACGCTGAGGTCTCTTAAAGGAACTTCCTGATGTACACTGCCAACATGTACACTTCCTGATGTACACTATCTTCCTGTCAGCAATTTGAAGACATATCACGTCTACCTCTTCTTATCAGAAGCCACTATTTCTGACACCCTCTAAATCTTAGCTGATGAAAGAAACCAAGCTAACTTCCAATACATCCAGCGTTTTGGCACAGCTGAGTGCAATTCAAAAGAAGCTCATTGTTGAAACGTAATTCAGAGGACAGGAAATGAAAGGAGGGCTAAAAGGAAACAAGTAAAGCTAATTAAAGAGGGAGTGGTGTGGACAGAGGATGGAGGGTCTGTGTACTTGAAGCTTCAAGTGTTTTCACATTCACAGAAAATCGGTCCTTACATTTTATTAAAGAACATTTTAAGTTACTATAAATGTAATACCATTAAAATTCCATTCAAATGGAAGTATGTAAATAAATAAATAAAATAAATTACATAGTGACCAAAAACGCTAACCAAAATGATATTATTTATGATAAATAAATAATCAAAAACATTAAAATATCATATTTGACATAAAAAAAATAAAGCTATGAAATAACACAAATGGAGGTAAGTCAGTTATGTAGTATTATGTACAAATAATATTAACCATAATAAAACACATATGTAAAACAATAAAACATTCTAATTAAAAATTTTCAAAATGTAATTAATCTTTAAAATAATTAAAGATTATCTTCTACACTTCTATTTTGTCCACTTTTGTTATGTGGTGACCAATGATAATACTATTATGATACTGATAATAATAATAATAGCTAAACTATGATACAACACAAAAAGAATCAAGCAAATTATGTAAAGACCAAAAATAGTTTTAAAATCGTTAATAAAACAAGTTAATAAAACCATAACCAACAATGGAAATATGGGAACTATTTAGTGACCTAAAATGTTAAACAATTCTGTAACTCCCTTATATTTGACTGTATTCTTTTTCTAGATTCCAGCCTTGAAGCATTTTCTTAACCAACTTCAGGAGGTGCATGCTGGGATGCTTTTAAAATGACACTGAAAGAGTACACATGTAATGCTGGACACTTGTTGGCTGTATTTCTATAACTATCCAGTCCAACGCATCCATTCCAAAACAAGTTATTTCATTTATTTATCAATTTACTGATTACATGACTAAAAATATAAACACAAGTTTTTAACTTTTTAAAACCATATCATACATTTCAGTCAAGAGACTGACTAATCAACTTTTGATTGTCTATATCATCTAGTGCAGGGGTCAGCAACATCGACACATGTAATCACTGGCACACAAGCAATAGGAACAACTGCATTCCCGTGTATATTTTGAAGTATTCATTCCTCATAGACACATAACAGATGTGCATGGCTCCGCAAACCATTTGCGCAAACGCTGCACAAGTGGGCATACAAGGTGCTTCTTGTGGTAAAGTCTGTTTAGCTTCAGTCAAACTACGCAATTGGGGGCATGACAGCTTATAGTTTATTCTGCATTTTTGTTGCTCATAGCACTAAATAAATTACTGCTATAAATGACAGTTATTTTGCAGTCGGTATATTCCATGTGTGTGAACGACAACATTGACATACACTAGTGTTCAGTAGGGCCACACTGAAAATCTGTTATTTAAAGTGTCATTTAAACATTAAAATAAGCTATTTTTTTTTAAGTAAAAAAAAAAACTATTTATGAAAATATGCTTCTGAAATATTTAAGATTCTGCATTGAGACTCTGAGCTGGTGGGTGGACACAGTGGTTACCCGGAAAAATTAAAAATAGCACTGCATGCCCAACAGTTTGCGAACCCCAGATCTAGTGGAAGGATGTCATTAAATAAAATTAATTTGCTTAAAAAATACATAGATTTCATTCATACTTGCAAATACAGTAGGGATGGGAAGATTCCCCGATTCGCTCGGTGCATCGGCTTAAAAAGTTAAAGATGCGATGCATCTGTTTAAAAAGTGTGCATCGGATTCAAATTGGCTTTTGTATCGCGATGCATCGTTTCTAACATATCTGCATCGGTAAACCCAGATTTATTTCTTTATAATTATTAGTAGATAACTATACTTTCATTATTTAAAAAGGAATAATATTTTTAGATTGTTTTCACCCTTGTAAACTGTTTTTCAAGCACGTCTCTCTTCACTGTTGCGTGATGACGTAGCCTTTCACAACACCACAGAGACCGGGGCGTGTCAAGAAAGTCACATAGATTAACATGGCAGAGGTAGAGCAGCTGCATCCTCCACCAAGTAATTACAAATCCAGTGTGTGGAAACACTTTGGCTTTTATAAGAAAGCTGGAAATCTTGATAAAACCCATGCAATTTGTAAAATATGTCGTGCCGCTATAAAATATACAGGCAGCACGACAAATCTGACAACACACCTGAAGCGCCGACACGGTGTGAGTTTGGAGACGCCGGCCGCCTCCTCCTCCTCCTCCTCCTCCTCCTCCTCCTCTCACTCGGATTTAGCTGAACCTGCCACTGCTAGCGGGACGCCGGGTGAGCAAACGATCAAAACTTTTTTTCAATCGAAGTTGCCTAACAGTTCTGCTCGGATCAACTTATATTTCTTAAGAAAAACCTTAAAAGAGCATATTTAAGTTAAATTTAATCTGATGAGTCTGGTTTACAGCAGCCTTTGACTGCCTATACTAGTTTATTTTATTTTCATTATTTTTTTTTTTTACATTTGAATACAGTTATGAAATAACTGACAAATTTTTTTTTTTTTGGTACTTCGTATTATTATTGGTTATGTCAAAATAGCACCTGTTTTCTGTTCACTGAGTAAGCCTGTCTGCTGAAAGCACATTCATCTGCTAGCATGTTATGGAACATTTCTTCAGTTTACCTCTGAGCAGCATCCTTAAATTGTTTCACTGTTAAATGTTTGAGCTTTTAAAAGTTTAACTAGGGACAAAAAAGGAAAAAAACATTTGGTTTTAATTAATATTTTTTTGCACTACTAAAGCCTATTTGTATAAGGGTCATGCACTACAAATCAGAAGGCACTTAAGTTAATTTATGATTTGTTGTCTGAAACAAAGAAATAAAAGTATCTGTAACATAATGAAATGCATATCATGATTTGTTTCATTGCATCATACCGCATCGAATCGTGTTGAATCGAATCGAAATCGGATCGCACTGCATTGTAACAGAGGTGTATCGTATCGCATCGCTAGCTGCTTCATGTATCTTTAATGTATCGTATCGTTGGCTATGCATCGAGATGCGTATCGCATCGGCCTCAGTTATGGAGATGCACATCCCTAAAATACAGTATATAGCAGCTATTTTCACCCTTTAGTAATATAAAAAGGGCTTGAGAGCGTAAGTGTACCATAATGGCAGATTTTGTCATCCGAGTCTACAATAGTCCACATCTATGTGATTTAAAAAACAAAACTGAAAGTATTAATCCATGTGCAATGTTTTCTTCAGAGGAAATGAAGGCCTGGTCGCAAGTCTAAAGGTTCAAGAAAACAACCAAAAAAAACAGGCTCTAATGTGAACGTCAGCATGTAAATCTGGCACATGAGACAGCACATTGAGGTGTCAAATAACTGTGTGCCAGTGTCACTTCCGACTCCATTAATACACTCACACTCACACAGACAGACAACATCGGAGCGGATCTTTGCAGAAAACGACAAAATTTCCTTTCACATCTTACCTTCTGCTCTGGGATGCTGTTCATCACAACGTCATGCTGCTCTGGCTCTTTCCTCTCCTCCTCGGCCTGTTCCGTGTGAGCGTGAGGCGGGTCTACACAGTCCTCTTCCATAATTTCCTTCTTAGCCCCATCGCTGTCATCTCCATTCACCAGTTCCTGGCTGTCTGTCCTCTCAACCGGAGCTGTGTCATGTGTAATTTCATCCATGTCCTGATTCAAGTCCTGTTCTTTGTTATTTTGGTTTAGAACCCCATTGGGGGGTGTGAGAGCATGATCTGGGCTGTTCGCAGCAGAGCTGGAGTCTGTGGGCTTCTCCGTCTGTCTCTGGTAGTTTTTGCGAGCCGGGCTGCAGTTGGGAGATCTGCTGACCTGCTTCAGAGGAGCGCCCTCCCTCCGACTGTCTGTGTGTCTGTGAGCAAGAGAGAGAGAGACAGACAGAGTAGAGGAAGGTCACCTTCTTCAGAGTCAGAGAACTCCAAAAAACAACTTTTACCACTAACAGAGTTGGCGAACGGAAAGAGAAAGATGCAGAGAAGGATGTGTCGTTTGTGTGAATGTGAAGCTATTTAAAGAAGTGTTGAACAAACTTCCTGTGTCTTGTGAGGCGGCGATGTGTGTGCTTGCAGGGGACGTGTAAATGTGCTGGTCATGGGAGGAGTGGAGGAAAAGAGGAGGATGGGAGGAACAGGGAGGGTGAGGAGAGGTAGAATGCGGCTGCAGTGTCCCATGAGAGACGGCTGCCCTACTTTACAATACATGCCAACATGCAGGAACACACATTTACACACTCAAGAGAGTGAGACGGTCTTTCAGGAACAGTGGGAGCAAACTATAAAATATATAAGAGATCATATACAGTCCATCCAGAGAGTCTGGTCATACTTTTATCACCTGGAAGGGGTTTATTTTGTGATAATGAATGGATGACTGGACAGGAACCCACTTATTACACGGCTGCTTATTAAATAAATAAATGGACATGAAATATTATTTTAGTTTAAATGATTTTACTATGAGACATCATGTTGAGCCACTTTGTTCAGAAAAAAATATTATATATTAAGTTTAGGCAAAAATACTCATCGAATTAACTATTAATGTAACAAATGCCTCGTTTTGAATTCTGGCTCAAAATGATAGAGCATGTCACGTATATCGACTGACCAATCAAAATTGATTCATTCCAGAGTGCCGTGTAATAAGAACACTTTTTTTTTTTTTGACTGATGAACAATAAATAATAGAGATGCACAAAATAGAAATTGTGACAATACCAATAATAAATATTTTTATATCATATAAATAAAATAAATTAAAATAAATATTTTATATCATATCATAACTGAATTAATATTTTTACTTGGCCGGTTTTACCTGATTTACCTTGTTTCTGTATAAGCATTTTACATGTAAAATCAGGCCTTAGAATATTACAATGTACAATAGTTGAATAAGTATTATATAAAATATGATATAGAAAAACAGTAAATCTTGATAATATTTGCTTCTTATGATGATAAAATTCGAATATCGGTGATATGGTCACTGATATATTGTGCATCACTGATATATTGTGCATATTCATCAAAACCACATAAGTAAACTGTAAAAACATGACCCATTCATGACTTTACACAAGCGTGCATAAACCGAACAAAATTAAGCCAAAATATAAAGCTTTGTGGTTCATGCACACACACACACACACACACGCACACACACACACACACACACACACAGATATCCTGCACCTCCAGCTGTTTCCCTGTCTATGGCCCACCTGCCCTCTAGATCAGATAGCGTTTCCTGTGAGATAGAGAATGGAGATGTGGATCTGAGGGTACAGAGCACCACAGTGCTATTAATAAGCCGTTGAGCTCTGGACCACTGAGATGGATTAATATGTGCTATCTAATATTTTGTTCAGTGCATGACTCAAAACATTTCAAATCTGTCCTGCGCAAAGAACAAAAGGTAAGTCTTTGTAATCTGGTATGATGAACTGCAATCACAAAAAGGCATATCTAGAAAACAAAATTAATTTATCAAGTGAAACCACACAAGTAGGGCGGTATGGATTTCATTGTTTTTTTTCCATGAGGTTGTAAACCAACCCCGTGCAGTTGTCTGAGGTCATGGGTTCTTCGGTCAGCCCATGCCAGACAGCTGCAGGAGTTATCAGACCCCGGTTTACTCCATCAACCCGTGCGCTCTCCCTTTGCTCCATAGCTTACAGGATGAATTCCTGCACATATTCTGACCCACACACAACACAATGGCACTAGACCAGCAGGCAAAACAGGATAAGGGCTCGCAGGGGTTTATTTGAGCGGAACTGATGTTAATGGTCAGTCTATTTTGTTACAGTGGCCATATCATTTCATACGAACTACACCGATGCTGAGCTACAGACTTATAGCAGATGAAGTTAATGAGTATCATGCAAAAAAAGGTTAAGGGGAGTTATTAGTGTTTAAATCCATGTAACCATAGTAAAAACAGTAAAGCACTGTCTCAAGAGGCTTATTTCATAAAACAGCAGCAAAAGCCATGTGATAGAAGACACCATTGTTTAATAAATAATTAAATGCATTCATATTAAAATAATTTTGCCAATAATATAGTATATTGGGAATTTCATGTTACTTGAAGAGACTTTCACAATTGTTTTGCTACAGAACAATTACATACAATCACACCTCAAATTTCGGGCACTGAATATTTAGCAACTTGTTATCAACCTATGTTTTTAAAATCATTCAATAATTCAAAATTCACAACAGTGTGTAATTTATGTTTTAGAATGCAATATGAAAGTCTCTTCAAATAATAGGAACAACAGATCTTATTTTACTCTTAAAGCCCGTTAGAAATTCTAGAGGCCTTGGTGAAATAGCCTTCAGGTTGTCCTACAAATGACTGAACAGCTCTGTTTGCAGCAGTAAAAGTAAAACATACTGTAGAGTAAGGCATGAGCCAGGGAAAAAGTCTAAATCATTGCACTGTTGAAATGCACTTTAAGCACTTTCAAAAAAGTTGTACCCGAGCTAACAGTGAGGAAACGATGGCTAGACATAAATTGATAAATCAGCCTTACCTCCTATGTTAAAGTTTCATCACATACAACAGTAAACGTCAAATACAAAACCAGTTCTTTTCACAATGCTTGAGAAACTCTGAACAGAACGTTAGAGTAAAACCAGCTTCTGCTTTTTGATCTTCTTGTGTAATATCAGGGAAGACATTTCTTTACAGTACTTTAAACACGTTACACAGCTTACTCTGATTTCAAAATATTTTCCTCTATATATCGTACAAACAATATACAAATGAATAATTTTATTTATAGGTATACTTTTATATACTTGCGATACACAAAACGTATCAAAAGTAACAGGAAAGACATTTATAATGTTGCAAAAGATTTGATGTCATAAATGCTGTTCTTCTGAACTTTCTATTCAAGAATGCTAAAAAAACAAAATGTATCATGGTTTCCAAACAAATGTTTTTAACATTGATAATAAGCAATGTTTCTTGAGCATCAAAGAAAACATCAGAGTAATGGTTGCTCAAAATTCAGCTTCGCATCACAATAATACATTCTTTTTAAATACACAAAAACAGTTACTATTAATTGCAATAATATTTCAGTTTTTACTGTTTTTTTATTCAATAAATGCAGCCTTGGTGAAACATCTTTCAAAAACATTAAAAAAATTCTTACTGACTTAAACTTTTGAAGAGTAGTGTACTAATGAGAAAACACTATAATAAAACTTCCTCAAACTGTAAGCTACAGTAAGGGCAGAATATATGAATATATGAGACATCTGAAATATGTCTGATCATATAACAGCCAGACATGTTTGTCCAAAGCGACCAAAAGCAAACAAGATGAAAGAAACAGTAAACTTATGTCAGTATATATAGTACATATCAGCGAACAGAGGAAAGAGAGGGAGATATTGTTCACAAGTGTACCTGTTTTCCTCAAAGCGACTGATGAGGTCAGACACTAGGCCCCTCCCTTTTGCTCCTCCTACTCCTCCCCCCTCCATGCTGGGATCGATGGGTGACGTTCCAGCAGCCAGAGGAAAGGAGACTTCCGTCACCGTACTCTGAAGGTGTGCTGGCTTAGGAGGCACTGCAGGAAAAACAGATTATGTTTACTATGCTAATGTAACAAACCAATATTTACTCATTATACATGATCCAAGAATACCATTACATGACCAGTGTGAGTGGAATCAGGTTCCACAATCTCCACGCCATAAGCAGCATAAATTTACAGGAACGAGTGCCCTGGTTTAGTTACATGTCTTGCTTAAAGGTACAGGTTGTTGGACCTGCCACTAGAGGGCGCACTATCAAAACAATAACAATCGCGTGGTTTGATGACGCTAAGAAGGAGCATGGAATTAGGGGATTTGTTGTCTTCTACCCAACAGCTGACGGCTATCAATTAGAAGGAAAGATAAATCATGGATTTAACGCGAGTTCAATGATTTGCACGAGTACATTACATACAAAGTCAAATCAAAGACGCGATCAGACTATGGATCAGACGTGTCCTCGCGCGGGTCTAGAGAATAGAAGCTTGTTGATCGTTATAATAGCGAGATCGGCAACTCTTTCTAGTTTAAATTTGTCGCGAAGCTACTTCCACATTTGTCCATGACACTGTTGTCATGTGGTTTCTACGTCAGTAAAGGCGGTCACAAAGGGTAACTAACATCATTGACAGGCGACTGCACTGCCCTGTGTCACTGTTTAGAATGGGAATTTTCTCATGATTTACAAGTAGTTGAAAGCATTAGAGATATTGTTAATAATCAGCTGGACGAAATATATAACACTAGCCTAGTGGTTTTGGATATTTTACTGCAAATATCTTACAAATTGTACCTTTAAAGGCAAACCATCCCTCGAGCTTTCACTACACCTTTAATCGCATTTAAGGAAGTGTAAAACAAAGTGCCGAAACAGAACATAAACGTGGGAAATCCCCTAAGTTGTTTTAAGGAAGCACTTGGGTTATTGCAGAAGGGAGGGCCACTGCCCTGCAGAGTTTAGCTTCAAACCCAATGAAACACACCTGAATCAGCTAATCAAGGTCTTCAGACTCACTAGGAACCTTCAAGAAAGTGTGTTTTGGAGCTAAACTCTACAGGATATTGGCCCTCCAAGAGAAGGACTGGACACCTATGGTCACCACAAGGTGGCAGTGTAGCTTTAGTATATAGAGATGGAACCTGAAATACTCGGAAAGTTGAGATGACGTGTATCTGACAGCTGATCTAAGTCAGTTTGATACGGTGGATACATTTCATACATCTCTAATTCACTAAATGTGGTCTTTGAGGTTTATGTCAGTGGGCTTTTTGCTTTTCATTTTACATTAGTTTTATAAAAGAGGAGCTTGATGCCTTTCTGTTAATCATATCCGCAGCAGATGCCCTGAATACTTTTCAGGAAATATGCAGAGCGATGACAGTGCAGAACTTTAGTGTCTGTAAGCACCTATAGACTATTTTTTTTAATTCACAGAGGTTTAACTGTGACTCTTATCACAAGGAAATCATTCACACTTTTCAAACACGACAGAGAATCTGCTTAGTGATCGAGCACAGGTTCAGGGGCGCTATGAGGGTGTTGTACAGCACTGCTACTTCAGCATTAATCAGTAGCCACGCTGATTTGAATCCTGTTAATGGTAACATTCAGTGTCCAGGGCCTGTTATAAAGGGGAAGATGTGTTTAAAAAAAGGTTTCAGAAAGAGCTTTAACTATTATGCCATAGATGAACCATTTGGGGTTCCTCAAAGTGAACAGTTCTTAAAATAACTTTTTATTTTTAAGTGTGAAGAACATTTTAATAATCAAAAGTACATTCTTTTCCATTATAAAGAGCCTTTTGTGCAATGGTAAGGTTCGAGGGATATTAAAGGTTCTCCACGGAAGCATAAATGTCAATTTACCACCATGGCTGAGTTTTGCATGTATTTCTGCTACTTCTTTAGCATGTATTCTGTTGAATTTTGGAAGGACTTGTGTGTCTGTGCATACGGGGTGCATCTATCCATACCTTGTGGTTTGAGATGGGGTGGAATCCGTCGGCCTGTAACTCTTCCATTTACTCCAGTAACGCTCTTTTTGATGAATCTACAACCATGACTCAACTTCTCAGTGCGATGATCTTGCTCATTAGGAATATGGCTAGCAACGGCTGAAGGACAGAAAAAAAGGATGGGAATAAGTGGGATGGTAGCAGTTTCGAAAGCAGTTTGTTTTATCGAAATGCTTATAAGCCATACTGTGTGCAAACTTCAGTTGAGTGGCAAGAACATGCAGTACTAACAGTGTTCTGGTAAATACACTTTATGCAGAAGTGAAATGCAAGAGGTCTGTTTTCTGTGCTCCTGATATCAGTCAGGGCTGGTATAAAAGTGGCCTTGAAACTAAAAGTGACTTAAACTTGAAACAAAGACTAAAAATAACCACAAGTTCCTCTGTGTCTAATGCAGAACAGACAAATAACCAGCTTGTTTGGATGATTAATATTCAACCTGCTATGAGGAAGCTTTTTTGTTCACCTCAACCAAGAAATGTTTCCTGAAAAACAGCTTTGGCAAATATGGTAAGGCATGCACGTATCTGTAGACAATGACAGCTGACCTTGAAAAGTACAGATCTAAAAATGGCAGATCTTTTTTTTCATGTGCAACACAGTGATCGGTTTTAAAATAACTACATGAAAATGATCTTGGTTCCCACGTTGTAGAAGAAAAACAAACTTTTCAAAACAACAAGAACAACATTTCAGTAAGCTATATTTTACTGCAGAAGTTGGACTAGTGATACAGTCTGCTCTCATAAAAATTAACAAAGTCTTTTGGAAAAGAATTAGAAAAAACAAAGAAGTACAGACATGACCATAACCCATAAAATAATGACACAGATCTATTAATTAATACAGTTTGTAGTACAAGCATCAAGTCAACATGAAATGACTTTGCAAGTCATTGTACTTCCATAACTTCACAAATATAAAATAAATTACAATTAAATTAAATTAAAACAAGATAAAAATATGGGACGTGGGTTTATCCATCAGAAAACGTCTGGATCACAGAAAAATTCTTTGGCAGGTTTTTGGAGGAAGAGGACAAAAAACTAAGAGGTCAATAAAATAAGAGAACCTGGTGATGTCACGCAAAAGGTAAAGTAATTTCAGAGGCAGAGCAAAAGATTTTGATGTTAAGTTACTGTAAAATGTTACTGTGAATTCCATTTCAGAATTCCCCTTTTGTTTCCGTAATGTACTTTCATGTGAAGCAGGATATGCAACAAGAAAATACAATTAAGGACGGGAACTGACTCGATCTTGAATGCTACATACCAGAATGAAGCCAGACTGAAAGCATGTTTTCAAAGCTAATGCAAGTATGCAAGTATCTCTATTAGCTAATACTATCTCCCTGTGCAAAGACATCAACAGAAAAGAAAACATTAAAGTATTACATTATTTAATTTTTTTTTTTAAAGACATGCACCAATAAATTCACAATTCACAATCAGATGAGGAATGTGTATTGAGGAAGTAAACAGGGTTCATTTTGAATTTCGCTCGCATTAACCTATACTGTACCATTCACTCATATTAGTAAGTATGGGAGAAACCACAACACACGATTCAGTGTGTCCAGTTTTCTTAATAGCCAATTGGTAAAGTCATTGCATCACTAAACCTGCACAGATGCAGCCCAAACAGTCAATGTTCTGAAATGCACACTTGTGCCTATTCAACGTGGACTGGCTTTATACAAACCTGAAATATGTGACCACAAAACTAGTCTTAAAGTGCCCCTATTATGGAAGTGAATGAAAACATCCTGCAAAGTTTGAAATCTAAAAGTGCACCATGTATAATGTTTTTTCTGACTCTTGAGTCATGAAAATGAGTTGTTTTTAAAACGAATCCTTAGCTTTTTCAAGGTGACATCAAACTGAAACATTAGCATATTTATGCCCGCCCACTTGTTGAGCAGACCCGGGAAAACTTGAACCTCCCTTTCCTCAAACACCATGGTGGATTCCTGTGGAGAAGACGCTGTGCTCTGCACTGTGAGGGGAAATCCGTTAGGGTACGTCGAAAAACTAATTTTCTCCACCAACTTCAAAATCATCCGAAATCGCTGCAGATGCACCGACCCAGTGTTTACAAAGTGAACATGCAAGGATGGTCAAACAGTCTTTCCAAAAAAAAAAAAAAAAAAACTTTTAAACAACAATGTAGGACGTTTTTGTAGTTGGAGGAGAAAAGTGTTGGGAAGCTTAAGACAAAAACCGTTGTACGCGGAGTATGCATGCGCATCGCAAAGCTGAACAAAGCTTGCAAAAAGTGTATAATTTTGTATTTATTTTTCAAAGAAAATTACAAATCTGATAAATTATTTGCGACTGAAGAAAGGGAGACATGAACATCTTGGATGACATGGGGGTGAGTAAATTATCAGGATATTTTTATTCTGAAAGTGGAGTAATTCTTTTAAAAACTTGTCATGTATTCTGAAGCCTACTGTAGCATGCAAAATACGTATTTAGCTCGCTCCGCGCAGCTTGTAGGTCTCTGTCTAACAGCAATATCTATTCACTCGCAATTGACTAGAAATGTATGGATGAATAGTGAATGCTTGTCATTGTTATTACTTGTAGTTCTGATAAAGAATACAGTAATACGTTCGTGTACAAACTGCAGTGCTTTATCAATATGTTTCTGCATTGGGCTAACACATATAACATGGCTGTTTGGGTATATACCACCGAGCTGTGGTTAAAGTAATGGATTGATGGGCGTTCTGTTATTGACCTGCACTACATGCAGTAGACCATTCATGACTGAGTCATCAGACCAATCACCACAGTTTAGCGTCAATTAAAGGAGGAGTTTAAAAAAATCAACCTTAAAGAAATCGAAATCGAAAACCTTGGCCAAAACGGGCCAGCTGGGACTAGAGGAGTGGTTATGAGAGCATCAACGCCGCGGATCATTACAGAAAGCTAACAGCTATAACATAGCATTAAAGACTTTTTTAAATAAGTTGAGCTCAAAACTCACTTTCAGTCAGCAGTGCGTGTTTGAAATAACTTGATCAATGTGGATTATAATCACTAAACCAGGCAGAAATATTTGTAAGCGATGCAATATGCACGCTAGGCATTAACATTAGCATAGTTAACATGGTAAATGCGACTACTTGAAGAAATCAGATGTCAGCTCTTAATCTCTATCACAATTGTGTACTAATTTAGTAACATATTTTATCTGTCATAAGCAGTGTTTAGAATAATGGCGTTAAGTAACGACGTTATTTTTTCAGTAACCGGGTAATCTAATTAATTACTTTTCCCGTCGTTACAATGCCGTTAACATTACTGGACATTAAATGCGGTGCGTATCTATGCATTGATTGAATAAACTGTATAATCCGAACGCACCCCTGGCTCACACAGCTAGTGAGGAGGTGGGTTAATAACGATATAAACGATTATGATTGGCTAAGGCAGAGTCATGTGTTTCATGGTAGCCAATCAGAGCCAGTGTTTTTACACACATGCCAGCACATGCGCCAGCGGTGCCACACAAACACGCACGCAACAGCTAAACAGAGATTTACAGCAAAGATGGCGAGTCAGGTTGACATTTTCAAGGTGGAGATATAAGCACTACAAATTCATTGTGGTCAAAGACAAGTACGTGTAATGTGTATATTATGTCCAGGAGCAAAGACTTTGTCGACATCCGTTGTAAGCAATCTAATTTAATGAAGCATCTCACAACAACACACACATCTACAAAGCTAGTGGCCAAAAACACTTTTCTTACAAAGATAATAGTTGAAGTGCAGGATAAAACTCTTGCTGTCTGTTGACGTGCAATAAATATCGAAAGTTATGTACGAACACCAGTCTGTTCTACTCATTTCAACTGACTTGTTAAAACTGCTAAAAAAAAATTCAAATTCTTTGACAAATAGCAACTTTTTTTTTAAACAGTAACGCAAACAGTTACTTTCCCTGGTAACTTAATCCTGATACATTAATGAATTATAATCAATGTATAACTTAATATAGTAAAACATGAATGCTTTTGGATTTAAATATTTAACAAAGCAGTGACTTATTTCTTATTAGTTTTCTTATAACTTCTCTTTGTTGGTGAAATGATGGCGTGTAAAGGGCGGGTTTTAGTGAAGTGCACTTTAAGTGTAATTAAAAAAAAAAATTGAGATAAGAATAGATGAGCTTTCCATTGATGTATGGTTTATTAGGATTGGATAATATTTCGCTAAGATACAACTATTGAAAATCTGGAATCTGAGGGTGCAAAAAAAATAAAATAAATCTAAATACTGAGAAATCCACCTTTAAAGGTGTCCAGATGAAGTTCTTAGCAATGCAGTAAATAGGAAATTTACGAAATATCTTCATGGAACATGATCTTTACTTGGATGGAAAATGGATAATTTTGACCCATGCAATGTTTTTCTTTTTGGCTATTGCTAAAAATACACCCCCGGTGACTTTTATGTCAGGTTTTGTTCCGGATTTGAAATATTTAAATGAGTTTGGCAAGCAGTTTTTGACATATGATATTTCCCCAATTAGTTAGGCACAGTAGAGCTGCAAACACAACCACTAAAAGAAGTGACTTTCTTCTAAAAGGGCGATGCTCTACCATACTTCATGAAATAAAACAAATGCATAAAGTTTGCAGACAAGATAAAATGCCACTGCAAGATCTGTGAGGCCACTGACTTCATTAGTGCACACTAAAGTCAAAAGTCATAACACATTAAGGAACTGTAGCTGCAACCCTGGTTTAGATTCCTCTTTCAGGTTATTCATCCTGTTCGACCACCGCACATACTGTATTAACCTCACAATAGAGTCCAAGCGTATTCATACCAAGAACGATATCTATAAAAATAAAAAAAATAACAATAACTATACTAGCGTTCAAACCAATGGACCATTCCTTATTTGGGTGCAATGAACAGGACACACAAGTCTTTCGCTTTCCGCTGTAAACCATCTTGTTACAGGCCCCATGCAAATGGTGTCCTGCCCATGTCTTGTTAAATTAAAGCATGGGGATGTTTATGCATTAGGGAGCACAAAGAGAGTCTTTCTATTGCCTTCCCAGCTTCATCTGGCCCCCTTTTCTTCACTGGAAACATCATTGGCCAGTAGGCTGCATGGGACTGTCCATGTCTGAGGATGAATGCTGCTGTTGTGCTGGAAGTAAATATATGGTGGTGGTGGTGGTGATGGTTTAAGGACAGCGTCATGTGTGATTGTCCCATTTTTCTCAGTTTCGGCTCAGTTTGTGGCCAGGATTGAAACAAGCTTTCTTTTATGGACCAAAGAATGCCTCTAAATGCCTGCATTTCCCAGAAAATTTCAGTCTCTTAAATAAATATTTTTGTAATATCCCCAAGACCATCAAGGCCAACACTTAAAATTATTATTACTATTATTTCATTTTTTTTTTGCCTGTGTGTACATAATAACTTTTTCTGTATTTGAACAAACTCCTGGAGCTTATGTATTAAACTCTGACCCAGGCAAACACCTAACAACCATTCACAACACCCTAGCAACCATCAACATCACTATAGCACTGTGACAAGGAATTTTGCAGGGGCAAGCACCACCAACATTTTTATTTAAATTGGGTTTGCATTAATACATACCATTTCATAATAACTAAAAATGCATAAAAATGTGTGACGAATAGACATTGACAGTACTTTCTTACTAAAGCATCAACATACAACATAAATTGTTGATATTTAACTCTGACTTACATTGAGTACTTTCACACGTTCAGTCTTATCAGTACATTCATCAACATTTTTCTATTAAGAGGTCATGTGTGACGAGGGTTGTTATTAAAATGAAGAAGTTGCAACATTACCGGAAAAGTTCTGAGGCTATGTGTGAAAAACATTGTACAAGTACAAGGTTAGACGACTGACTCTAACATAAGAAGTCTGCTGACGCAGTTCTCCAGGCCATGTAGTTGTACACCTGTAGCACAGGACTCGAAGATTATAATTATCTAAGCTGTGGAAAGAAATTTCATCAAACTGGATGGATGCTGAAATAAAGAGCTATTCTCAATTGAGAAGATGAAGAAATTATTCGACAGATTACTGGAAGAGATGTCTCACTGAAAGCTCTGTCAGTTATGTTTTATGTTATCTCACACAAGACAAATTACTAGCATTTTTAACATTTATACCAATGACTTTTCCATTGAAAGTGTTTAAATGACAATTCCAGCAAACAGCAACCGAGTTGTAACTAAATGTTGTTGCTGATGTGTGAATGGAATTTGAAAAAAAGACTGAAAGCTGCTGCAGATGTAGTACATTTACTGGAAAAGTCAGTTCAGCAATTCCGCATGAAATATTTGCACTGAATAATGCACTTGATAACTGGCCTCTGAGTTACCATGGCATGAAATCAAAATATCCACATCATAACAGATGCAGATCTATTAGAAATGTGTGGCTGTTTTTTTGCAGCTATAATTAGTAGAAAAGTGAGCCAGGTTAATGTCAAACTACGTGTGGCCTAGTGAATGTAAACTACGATAATAATTGCAGCTAAAATGTTTGCATTGGAAAAAGCCTAAATGTTCTGCCTTCCGAGTCTAAAACACAGGGGTGTGCCAACTTTGGCATTCCTGGCTAAGTTTAGAAAGGAATAAAAAAGTCTGTGGTTTGACTTGACATATGCAGAGAGTCCAGTTCAAGATAATGACTTAAATCAGATCAGTATCTGAGTTTAATGACAGCAGTTTGTTCCAGTAAAAAAAAAAAAAAGAAAAAATCTAGAAATGTCTAGCCTTCGGTCACTGAAAACATTCCAGATCTGTTTACATTTCTGTACATGAAAGTAAGACACATGAATTCCAGTTTTAAGTAGTTGCGACTTAAAAAAAATCAACCTTAATTTGGATAGTAAAATTTCTAGTTTATGGGAAATCCACCATAAATGTATATTTGAATATGGCTGCATTTTGGTACTGTACTATCAATAAAAACCTTGTGGGAAAGTAACAACCAAAACAGAACAGATAAGAACAGCTCATTTAGTTTGCAAATGGAGATGGGAACTGACCATAAGGAGCAGAAGTAGTTAGCAAAAGTTTTCGGAGTTGTCATGCAACAGAGAAACACAGACAGGCAATAAATAATCGTGAAGGAAGTTAGAAATTAACATACATGCAAAATGCATTTTCTTTATCATGCAATGGTGCTAGATGAAAAAAGCAAACTAACAAGACTGAAAAATGTGAACTGCTTGAACTTGTTCATCCATGTTGGCAAACAAACACATTACAAAATTAGCTAAAATGTAACAGACAGGTGACCAAATGTCTGAGATGGACATATCTATGTAGAATAAATCTAAAGCGGAACCTTAAAATATCAAAATATCATATGAAATATTCACTAATGCATTCTGATTTCAATTATTCTATAAAAAAATGTTTCATTTTCAAAGTAACCACTGTCACAGAGAAGAAAGACGAACACATTTGTGTTAATACACATAAAAGCTCTTCCAGCTAATGTGCTGTTGCCAAGTTTCATTATACTGTCACAATATCTAAATAGACCATGTTAACGAATGAAAACAGTATTAGCAGGGGTAAGACTGAGATCGTGGTCAAGCCAAAGTAATCTCACCTTCTGTTCGTTAAAATGAGCCCAAATAATCCCAGGACAATGAGAAATATAACAGCAGTTTTCAGCATTCAAGCCTTCCGGTCCTCTATAAACTTCAGACTGACTGAAACTCTGCCACAAAGGCACGAGGAAACAGCCCCTCCCTCCCTCCGAACACACACACATGCACGCACACACACATACTGCACTCAAGCATAACACTTACATTCATTGTCCATCAAATCCACTAGATGTTGCAATGTACATAGTGCTGTGTGTTAATGAACACCTCGAAAAGATTCTCACATTAATATGATTTCAGGTAATGTGATAAAGGGCAAATAAAATAATAATTTCCTCATCATTTCTGTTTAAAATTTAGAATTATCTGTATTAAAATCTGTATCAAAATTTTTTTTTCATGATTGTCTTTCATGATTGTCCAACACTGTCATAACCAAGAGTATGCTAAATGTTATTTGCAGTAAACGTATAATATATATATATTTTTACAAATAATCATAATTATATATAATATTTAATAATACAAATATAGAAAACAATAACATTTTTAAACATAAAATAATATTACACAAATCTAAATTAAATCGAAAATAAAAAAATATATAAATATGTTTTGTTGCATTGAAAAGACATTCTTTAAAAATTCTCCTTTTATGTTCTGGAGAAGATTCGGGTGGGTGAATTATGACAAAATTAAAAAAAAATTCTTTAAAAGCTTCAGAGCACAATCCAGTGTGAATGTTGTTGCATTTCTGAATGGAGCGGAAATCGGACTTTGACTGTAAGGGGTAATGCACGTAATGAAATAACTTGATGGTATAAATGAGGAAGAAATGCAACAGACATTAGTCAGAGTGGATGACACACAGAATTTTTTTCAATTGAAGAAAACTAGGCTGTGTGAGATACACTGTGAAAAGGTCATAGATCAGACGTCGTTTTCAAAACTGTTCTGTAGAGTTTTTTGTCTACTGTAAGTTTTCTGGAAAGTTTCATCAGCTGAACAATTGACATGTTGTTAAAAAGCAGTACAACTCATTAAACGCATTGTACTTCTACCTCTCACAACCTTATTTCCATTCCGGTAAAAAAACGAAATGTGGCGGAACCCTGACCATGGTCTGCGGTGCCCCTTCAACAGCTTTGAGCAGCATCAGTCTCATTCCAAACCCTCGTCTTAGTGGCACACAAAAACTCTCATGTTACAAAATACTGAGAGGAAAATTCAAATGGACTCCGGATACACAGGCTAAAATTAAATGAAGCTCTCACTGGCACAGACTGAATGGCAATCATTCAAGGGTGGGAAGTTATAAATGGACACACACAAGTAGTCTTCTACATGTAAACTGCATGCAGCGGTCTGCCACACCTTACACATTAATTAAACTGTTTACCAGATTCCACTGCAGATCTGACTTACTTTCCTTTCATTTTCAACACTGAGTGGAGACAGAGAAGAGTCCTGGGCATCTGGGGCTGTACAACCTTCTTGACACATCCCACTCAAACCAGTACATACTGATGCCCTTTCTGTTGGATGCAGTTAATGAAGTAAAATGGTCTGCTTTGCGGCCTGGATCAATTCCAGTGATTCCAGTAATCCAATACTTCTAGTTTTTCCTCTTTAGAGGTGAACTGACATGACATCTGAACATCAACCTGCCACAGCAACAGTATCTACAACAATCACTCAAGAGCTGTCAGTGTGTAACTTATGATATAAAGATTTTTTTTGGGATCCTGCACTTTTGATCAATTAAATACATGCTGAATAAAAAAAAACAAAGTCTAAAAAAAAAAAAAAAAACTAACCCAAAACTTTTTAACGGTAGCCTAAATGTCATCTATATATGACAGTGACATACAGCCAAGTATGGTGACCCATACTCAGAATTCATGCTCTTTATTTAACCCATCCAAAGTGCACACACACAAGTAGTGAACACACACACACACACACACACACACTGTGAACACATACCCGGAGTAGTGGGCAGCCATTTATGCTGTGGTGCCCAGGGAGCAGTTGGGGGTTCTGTGCCTTGCTCAAGGACACCTAAGTTGTGGTATTGCCGGCCTGAGACTTGAACTCGCAACCCTAGGGTTAGGAGTCAAACTCTCTAACCACTAAGCCACGCCTTCCCCAAAGGTGATTGTTCAAAATACTATACACAAAGTATATAAGCAAAAAAAAAATACAAATAAAATTAAAAAAACACTCAACCACTATATGTCAAATACTCAAGACCAAAACCACACCAATAACCACCTGCTTATAAAGATCACATAAAATTGAAGATCTCATGTAATCAGCTCAGTGATATCTCTTACATTTGGCCTTATCACGAGTCCACAATTACAGTAAGCTCAGTACAGTGTTCCTGTCTCCCCTTAAACAAGTCTGTCCTGCACAACTACTGCAGTGACACGTCACCATAGACCTCCATTTGTATTCCCATATACTGTCTGGAGAACAAAAGCTTTCGTTAATATCGATCTGACGAAATGAAATCAAACTTCGTGAAGGTGACGAGGCCTTAGTTTACACACGGAGCTACAGACACTCACAGCACAATCTGTAACCTTGCTTTTTAAATGAAGTGTACATTTATTCATTTTTAAGTCCATGTAAATGACGTTTTTTCAGTTTTAAAAGCAATAAGCAAAAATGATATTTTGTAGATCTCATAGCTTCTATTCATGTGGTGTTGTGCTGGGTAACCCACCGTATAAAGTCATTGGTCCTGTGATCCTTCCCAACATAACTGTAAATTAAACATCAAATCTGGTTTGATATAACTACTAAATTGTTCGAAATTCTTCTCCATGTTAACTCGTCCTTCCATTAAGAGAAACAAAAGAATGCAGAATGCAGAGGAAACATAAACGGGGTTGATTAGACCAAGAACTGAGGTCGATGGATCATTGACAACACTGTACAGTAAGTGTGGCACAGTCACGCCTATTCATTCCCATAAACCTTAAAACTATTACATAACATATAAAAGTATCTTTTATCTCTTACAGCAGATCATAAATCCAACTGCTCGCAGCTACAGTTTTTAAAAGAAGATTTGATATGACACATAATTCATGCATCAACAACTACAATTAATGTAATCATTGACTCCCAAGGATCTGAGCTAGAAGTCTTAGTGAAAAGAGAAAGGAATAGACAGATTAGGAAGCAGAGGAGAGGGAGAGTTGTTGCTCACCTTTGTTCTGAGCGATCTTCACCCCAACACAAGCTTCCTCTTCATCACATTGTTTGGAGGCAAAACAGCTGGGATTACTGGCTTTATCTGAAAGATGCCAAGAGAAACATTTAGTTGGTTTTATTCTCAGCACTTTTCTGACAGTTTCCAGAAAGGTTTTGAGATACCTTCATGATCTTGAATTTATATAGATATAGAGGAAACTGGGGGGATAGAGATACTAAGAAACATGTGGGAGGGGCTAAAAAAAAAGAACAGGAAGAGATCTGCAAATATTAGTGCCAAAGGGTAAATTACACTATACCATTTGAATCAATAGAGAGTTATGCTACTGATATCAGCCTCCATTCCTCTGGAAATACATTTTTATTAGAGTTTGGAATGTCTGTGAGGATTTGATAGCATTTCATCCCAAAGGTGCCCAAGGGAGTTCAGATTTGTATTTTTAGCAGGCCAGTTCTTAAACACAGGACTCAGCAAATAATTTTTATATCGACCCTGCTTAATGCACACAGCACTGTCCTTTTGTAATAGGAAAGGACCCTTTTTAAATTATACAAAGTTTTCACATTAATGACAAAGAGCTTAAACTAACACCACAATACAAAAAATGATTGAAATAGGCTATATTAAATTATACAATTCTTACATAGTTAAAGCATATTTATATTTCAGATATGCTCACTGAATATAAGCCTAACAGAGCACTCAGATCATTAGGATTGAGTCAGTTAGAAATACCAAGGGTTCACACAAAACAAGGGGAGTCCTCCTTTAGTTACTATGCTGCCCGCAGTTGGAATCAGCTTCCAGAAGAGATCAGATGTGCTAAAACACTAGTCACATTTAAATCTAGACTTAAAACTCATATGTTTAGCTGTGCATTTATTGAATGAGCACTGTGCAATGTCCGAACTGATTGCACTATATTTTCACTGTTTTTTTATTTTATTTTATGTAAAATAATTTTCTAACTGTTTTAAATTCATTTTAAATAAGTACATTTTTTTTATCATTTTAAACGTTTTTTAAAATTGTTTGTTTTATTCTTGTTATTATTTTTCCTCATTATTATTTTACTTTCTTTTATGTAAAGCACTTTGAATTACCATTGTGTACGAAATGTGCTATATACAGTAAATAAACTTGCCTTGCCTTGCCATAAATTAATGTCATGATAAACACTTAAGCTTAATTCTACAAAATCTTGTAATACAGATTTTAAGCTTAAAATGTCACAATGCAAACTAAATAAGTAAATTAAATACTCCTCATTTACTCTATAATGTATACGAAGCTGGACGCTTAAAATTATGCACGTGAACGATGCAAAATAAATAAAACAATCTGTATGCAACATAATTTTATCTTAAAAGTGTAAAGATAAACTGTATTATGTGTAAGAGTAGTATGACTGCATGAGAATTAAAGTATAGAAATATCTTCTGAATGATAAAAACGGGAGCAGAAGGTCTGTGTGTGAACAGAGAGGATGGAGAACATTAATCCAGCATTTGTAGCAAAACAAAGGAAAGTAAATCCCCAGAGACTCGCCAGTAATTAATTCTGCTGTAATATCTAGTCCATGTGAGAGCCGTGTTACTGTACTCTATTTCTATTTTCCAATGCACATAAAAGATGAAAGCCAATCAGTAAAGAAGTGACATGTGGTTGCCAATTGTAGACGTGTGTATGAAGGCACACACTGACATGCTGAAAATATAAAATCACAATAATAATGTTACACTTCTGAGTAAAAACTAAAGGGAATGGGGAAGTAAAGAAGAACAAAATGCAGTGATGAAAGATGGAGAACTTACTGAATAAAGTAAACTGAGAATGTGACAAAAACAGTCAGTTTAACGTCCAATGAAACAAGTTTACAGTAAGTTACATTTTGAGTGGCTCAGGGTGCGCTTGTGCTTTATCCTGGGCATGAGATTAAAGCAAGGCTTTTTCCTCATACCATCTGGAGCCCTGGTGACAGAAGGATCTGGTGTCCCCCACACACTCAAACGTGCACACATGCTCACATACTAACCATTTTTAATAGCAGCTTTACAAAAAAAAATCGCATTCTGTAAGCTTACACAACAACCACAACAAAGAAACTTTAATGAATGTGAAACCCTATATAAAACCTTTCTGAGCTATCAAAGACAGATTCTAAACAAACTGTAAAATGGGTTACTGGGATGTATAGAGCTGGAAAACCATACATAGATAATTGCTTGACACCTCAGTTCATCTGTTTGCTTGGTAAAAGTCAAAATACAGCCATCTTTCATCTGAACACAAAAGAAAAATAGCAATGACATGTTTTATGAGGTTGTTTGTAATCCTGTGTAGCATGTAATTTAGCATTTATGTGGAGCCCTTGTTAGAGCATTAGAGTAGATGCTCCATGAATCATGTTCACAGTCGAGTGGCCATTATAATTGTAAATATTGTGGTTTTCAATAGGCAGTGAATTATGGATCTGGTCGATGCAAGAATAAATGCTTTCCTTAATCAGGCTCAATCAATTTTCAGTATGTGCACATTCATTTAATGTATTTGTAACCAACTAAGAGAACAAACAGAACGCTAAACTGAATTACGATGATGCATAAAAGCGATGGTTCATCTCATTAATCTGGCATTTACAAACTGGGCCCCAAAGTGCTTGAACATTGATTTAATATTGACACAATAAACAAAGACAGCAAAATCCTTACAAATAAAGCAACCAGATTCTACCAAGTATAAAAAGCTTTTTTGGTGATACTAGGGATTAATAAAGTTTACCACGGCTTTATTGCAGTAATAATCAATATCAATAAAGGCAATAATAATCATCAAATGGAGCTTCTTACTTCTTACAAATGCAGTTTCAGTACCATTTTTTTGGTATATTATCATTATTCTCAAAATAGTTTTCTTATTACATTAAAATTACAAGTACAATGATTTCTTTTTTACTAACCTAATTTAAAATACTATGATCTATAAATAAATTACAATATTACTTTATTAAAAAAATTTATAAATGTATTTATTTTCACATTAAGTTAATGAGAATTTGAGGAAAATATGCTTGTATTAAAATGAATAACATATTCATATATATATATATATATATATATATATATATATATACACACACACACATATACATATATATATATATACACATATACTTATATGTATATACGTATATGTATATATATATATATATATATATATATATATATATATATATATATATATATATATATATATATATATACACACACACATGTATATATAAAATGTATATATATATATTGTTATGCAAAACATTTTGCAAGAAAATTTAGATAAAAAGCATCACTCTACCTGATTTTGAAACTTGCACAGGTCATTAAACAAAGGTCAAAGCTCCTTTTGTAATGTAGATTTCTGAGGGTGCACTCTTGTCATAAATTCATCTATTACTTTTCCTACATAATTTTTAACAAATATTGGTAAAATATATATTTGGGAGTCTTAGACCTTTCCAACGATATATAGTTTGTCAAGATTAGATTAGATTTGATTGTAATATAGTATAGTCAACGTAGGCGTCCCGTATACGGGACGGGGTGACATTTAACAGGTTAAAAAGGGTCTAGACAAGACTGTTACATATCTACAACATGAGATTTGATGCACAAGGGAACGAACTAAAAATCTGAAAAATACCTGCTCTGCTCTTGGTCCTCCAATGTGTCATGCTCTGCGTCTTCCTCATACTTTTAAGATATTTCTTTATCTTAAGCAACAACAATACGCTAAACAACGGGGAAATGCCGACAGCATGCAACTCATCTTAAAAGTGTCGCTCATAACAAGTGGTTGCATTTTTTTTGTCCTTCCTGTGGTTGTCTAACTCCTTCCCCTCAACTCCTCCTTCCCACTCAAAATTGGTTTCTCAGCCAATGTGAACAGGACACTGTCTAAATAAATATCCATTCAAAAACATATTGGCAATTTAAACATCATAGATGATGTACTGTGCTACCAACACCTCCAGAGAAAATAATTGATGAAACAAACATCAGGAAAATCCTCACATATCTGTAATTAAAAACATCCAACTATTTCCTCAGTGTACCATCTACAAAATGTTAAGTGTGCATGAATGTGCTGACTTTTGGCGACTAGAGAATAATTAGTTATTGATAAAAGCTGCGGCGTCAGAGACTGATGAGAATGAAGTCTAAATGTGTAACAATATCAACAAACCAACCCACTTTTTCAGCTTTCATCTCTCCAGTCCCAATGCGAACATAACTATGGGGACGTGTGAAATCTCTTATGGGCCTTAAAAAAAATATAGCAGGAAAGGAATGCATGCTACCCTTTCACAACTCTAAGACAAACAAGAAATGACTCATAATCTTAGACTCTGTCTGTCTTTGAATTGTCAGCATGCTGACTGAGCTCCACACATAATTATGACCCTTGATCAATTATGAGCCTCTCTTCTGTGTTTTTGAGCTTGTTTTTATGTAATATTGCTGCAGCACAGTTCTGCTTTTCTGCTTCTCGTGTGTGTTCATGATTAACCTCTCAACTGAAAGCAGTCACATGTTCGACAGTGAGAAGCAGATAATAAAGCATTTCTGTGCACCTGTTCTCAGCACGAGACAGTGTGGGTGGAAGTGAGGTCATCATTTATAGACACAACCAAGACTGTGTAGAGGGACACCATCACCCTTAGGTGAGAAAAATGACAAATGAGACCGCATTAGTGTGGTTTCTCCTACACATCATAGCATTAGAGAGAACCACTGAACACTTTTGCTGTAAAAAGTCCCCTAGAATTTCAAAAGTGATCTCTTAGAACTTGTCAAAAGTCAAAAAGTTTGTAATAATTAAAATTGTTTTATTTATGCTTTCAATTTTTGAAAAAACTTGTGCTCACCAAGGTTACATTTATACAAAATTAAAATATCTGTCTTTATCAATACATTTTAAAAGTAATGTATTTCTGTAATGGCAAAGCAGAATTTTCAGCAGTCATTTCTCCAGTCTTCAGTGTCACATGATCCTTCAGAAATCATTCTAATGGGCTGATTTGAGAAACATTTCTTCTTATTATTAATAATATTTTTGAGGAAGACATTGACAATAATAATAACGATGATTAATAACTGAGCACCAATAATAACTGTTAATAAATCAGCATATTAGATTATTTCTGAAGGATCATGTGACACTGAAGACTAGAGTATCGGCTGCAAAAAACATCTTTGCCATCACAGGAATAAATTACATTTTAAAACATATTTAGAAAAAAACAATGTTATTTTAAATTGTAATAATATTACTGATTTTTACAGTATTTTAAATGAAATAAATGCAGCCTTGGTGAGCATAAGAAACTTCTTTGAAACTTCTTGTGTCTACGTAGGATAAACACCTCAGATCTAGTTTATAATTAAAAAGGAAACACAGATAGATTGATGTAAAGTGCTTGAAAAGGGGTGGTGAAGCAGTCTTAGTCATCTGTGAAGGTTACTACGTATGTGTTATTTAGCAAGTTAATGATACTTTAAACTCAGTCAGATCCAGACTACAGATCCTGTAAAGAGATACTTCTTTGTTTAATCCGATAGCTGTGTGATGTTTGCTGGTGTGTGGATACCAATCACACACTTATCACACACAGACACATACAGATCTCCACCTGCTTTCATGAAGCACCCTGACCTGTTTCCACATCCATCTGTTTCTGCATCTGTGTCTGTGTTTGCATTTATGTGGCTGATTCACCCCAGGTTTGCTCATCGCTGTGAGCGCACAAAATTATAATTAGATATTGCTCTAGGTTTTACACAAAAGCACCGTTTAAATCCGCCCACATACAGACACACGCCACTGCTTCAGTGTCTGCAGAGTTAAATATGCATCTCTCCAGACAAAAATGTCACACATAAACATCCACTAATACACCAAACAGCAGGTTTCTATTCAACTCTAGTTGAACCATACTCTTCTGCGGTAAACCTGATGAGCTTCGAGAGCCACAGCCCTTCTCAAATGTGGCCATCTGTGTGCAAAGTAACGACGATCTCTACATGTGAAGAAACATCACAGACCTGAGTCTTTGTCGGATTGGTGACGGCAGCCCTGTGTTTGAGATTTCCACTTGAGTTCAGTTCCGTCGTCCTTATCCGAAGAATCATGCCAGACTGAACAGTCCTCTCATGAACCCTCCTCCCTCTCTAGTCATCCTCCATCCTTCCTCTTTCTCTCTTTCTCTCTCTGGCTCTACACTTGCTTTATTACTTCTCCTCCTCCTTCTTCTATTCCCCCTCTCTTGCTTCCCCCGCACACACTGTGTTTTCCGCTCAGCCTCTGTTTTTTTCTCCACCGAGGATAATCACATTCCAGAGGAGGGACAGCATATGGCAGGGAAATGACACACGCTCTTGTCTGTCCGTCTTTATGTGCCAATGTGTGTGTGTGTTGCATGGACAATTACCCCTATTGTATTTCCGGAGGGGTGGGCCAACAAACAGGGGGTCGGGGGGTTTGGGATTCAAGGGGTGGGGTGCGACTCGAAAGAAAAAGCTAGAGGACTATTGATGAGTGGGTATGATATTTGGAAAATGCCAGCTTTTCTCCTCTGATTGGTCGGGTCACTCGAGTCCACGTATCGCTGTAATTCAGCGGAGGGGCGAGTATGAGGCCGATTCTATTGGAGGGCACACACCGGTCATGTGACGAAAGGAAAGGGCCACATGGGAGACTGAGGAGGAATACAGATGAGTCAGTGATTTGTGGGGGAAGGGGAAAGAGGTGGAGGGCACTGTCACCACCTACGATATTCTCACACTCTCAGATGATGACATAAAGACAGTAGGGAAAATATAACACTTCACTATGGGTTCTTGGACATGTACCAAGGGCATACCATGGTATTCTTGAAGTTTATTTATTGAAGTATTCGTTTAGTGCCAAGATACACAGTATATATATATATCAAAGTATACCATTGTATTATGTTAATCAATGTATTATGTTAATATGGTAAGGCCGATACATTACATAAGGAATCTTCACTCTTTGCAGATAATCAAAATATTGTTTTATTATAAAAGAGTTTATGAGAGACTGCATTTTCTTTTTTAATGATACCATTTGATTTTAAGAATTAATAATGACCATTATAGTTACTGAACTAAAAAATTGTATAAAAAATATTTTTAAGAAAACTTTTTTTAACTAATAAATGTGTGTGTGTGTGTGTGTGTGTGTGTAGATAAAGTGCTGTTACTGACTTTGAGATTTCTATGCTAAATTTTATAAGGATAAAGGATAATTCATATCAACATTACAACATTATCCGACGAACACCAAATTATTTTTTATATGTTTTTTCATTATTATTATTATTATTCAAAGTCCTGGGACCATGGTAATAGTACTAGTAATTTACTTCCTATTTTTTACATTTACAGAGAATCAAATTGTGTATTGTGTCACAAAACAGCTCTATAAAGCAGTAAAGCCCAACAGAAAATGAAGCCGGTAAAATGTGCTAGCAATGTTTGTTTTTTTACACTTCTCATTTTGTAATGTATTTTATTTATTCTGCTTTATTCTAATCAGAAAAGCCGAGCCTAATAGCCTGATTGAATTCCCAATATGCCTTCAAATGTACACACACACACACACACAAACACACACACACACACAATCAACACTTGACTATAAACTGCTTCATTTTTTTCTGTCATATGCCTCGGTGGGATAACCCTCGTGCTAAATCAACCAGCCAGGCCAAACACTCCTGACCTCTTTCAAGTCACACTTCTGGTAGTCTCTTTCTGTTTTCACTCACATGTCTGACCACCACTCTTGCCTTTTGACAACCTCACTTTATTAAAGTCACATCACTGCAAGCGCACCCAACACGTTTCCCATCTCCCCCACACTCAGTCTCCTCCTTCCATCAGTAACATGTTCAGTCCTCTCCTCCCCCTACACGGCTTGTGGTAAATAAAGCCTCAGGCCATGTTTTTACACAGACATTACTCCTTCCAGATTCTTCTGAATGATCCTTTAACATACTGCTCTCATAATCATCAGGCTTTAGTGTGCACTGAGTGTAATTATATTCAATAGGCCTAAAAATATATACATATATAAAATAAAAATCAAATTATATAGTCAAAAAAATCAAATTTTTTTGACTATATTATGTAACAATAAAATATATATTTAAATATTTTATGTACAACTTATATTATTATTTGTATAGAAACTTAAGTTAAGTTAACTTTATTTAAGTTCCAAAAACACATTTATACCTGAGCAAATAGCTTATCTGAAGAACAAGGTAAAATTTTTGGAGACATAGGTCTGTCCATTAGGATAACATTTTGTAAGTCATGAACCTGGTATTTTCAATCCTTTAAAAATCAAATCCATTTATCTTCCATTTCATCTATCTGTTATGTTTGTGGTATTTTCACAGGCAGGAAATGACTAGGGTCATTGAATTGAGTCACTGAATCTGTAAACTGTACTACACATTTAAGGATGGCTGGTGTGGGTGTTTGTGTTCTTAAAACTGGTGCATTATTATTGACAAAATAGCCCTTCCTGTCCTTCTTATAAACTCATAGCACAAGCAAAACACCATCTCAATGTGCATAAAAACACATGCTAGTTCAGATTTCCTTGCAGACAGCTTTGTGTGGGTGTGAATCTTAAAAGCAAACGAAAATGTTCCTCTTTGCTGTCCAATTTGGCTCAGTTAATATTAATAGTCAAGCTTGAAGGGAAAACAGTGCTGACACTCGCTATGTAGCTCTCCTTTTTCTGTGTAATTAATAAACAAATCTCATTTTTTCTACTCAAGCACACAAACACAATAAGCTGCACACTTGGAGAACAATTATCCTACACATAGACAAAGCAGCACATACTTGTCACCTATTTTGGGCACAGTGTTTTGTGAAGCATTCTTTTATAATAACTGTGAATAGCAGTACAGTGAGTGAGTTATTGCAGACTTCACAGGTTCTGTACTTGAGTGTCAAAGCACCACTGACATCTGCTGGACAATAAGACGCATTTGTTTATTTTCTTGTTTTTTCTTTGAAAGTACTATATAAAGTAACCTATATAACAAGCATTAAGTATATAAAAAAATCTATAAACTACGCAAATAAATGTTAAATAATGAGAATAAGTGAAAGAATAAATACATAACTGTGAAAAAAATGATTACCAAATTTGTTTTATTATAATAATAATTTAACCTCATTCCAGAAGGGACTTCCACATGCATGCTGCACTTCAATACCAAAAACACTACTTTAAACACAGACAGAAAATGCAATGAAAGAGAAGGAAAATGTCAGAAAGAGACAGAGAAAAGGGAAAAGAGGAGGAAGCTCTCAACATGGAGGTGGAGGGTCATTATGGCGCAGAAACTACGAAGGGAAACTGTATGGGAAGGATGTGATTTCCTTATTCAGGTGCATGAAAGCATTTAATACGTTTTTCAAAAGCAGAGGACAGCCCTCCCTCCAGCAGAACATTTGCATTTGTGGTCGACCACACGTGTAAAAGCATTCTTCACACCTGCTGAACAACTGTAACAGTGTCAGCAGTGCACACTGACCATCAACCGTTTCGAACAGCCTTGAATCCATTTATTTTCTCCAAAGACCAAGCAACTTTGAGATGAATCAACACTGAGGCCGGATTCTCAAAAATCTTCTTAAGAAATAAATTAAATTTCTTAAGATAAATTCCACGAAGTTCGTAAGAATGTTGAATTCAAGTGCAATTCTTGAAAAATTCTTAAGAACATAATTTTTTTCTTAAGAAGAAAATAACAGCCGTTATCTGAATGAATACAGTACACGACGCACTGATAAACTCACGATTGTCTTCTTGGGCTTCCTGTAGATTACCCTAATAATCATAACAAGCACGCATCATAGACTGTATATTTTCGTTGCGACTTTGAGTGGCGCTCAGCTTCACGTTTTAAATGGGGCTTGTTTCTGAACACTTTAAAACACTTCTAAAACAGTCTGTCTCAAGCTGCAGCGATACTTTTTTTTTTTTTTTAATTATGCCATACAGTACATCAAAACAATACAAAGAGAAACATTAAAACGAGAAGGAAAATATGAACAACAATATGAAAACCATGCCAGAGGACAATAACAACCATTAATAATAATAATAATAATATTTTGGGGGTGTCACTTTATACAATAGCGTACCTGTTTACAATACTATAAGTTCGAATAGCTTTTTTACTTGTACAATTACATAAAATCCTACAATACAGAGCTGCAGCGATACCTTTCATTCATTTTGTGCTGTTTTTGCGCTCTCATCTGAGTGAACGCTTCCGGTATGTGAGTCCGCACTACAGCAAATGTGTCCTGCGCGTTCATATGCGCTGAATACTGCCAAAGAATATGTATTTATAAGCTAAAATGAACGGCGTTTAATTAAAGCTCCCTATCTGACTCGTTTCAGAGTTGCTAATGAGTTCTGAAGTCAGCAAAAAGCAGCATACAGGCTGACTGATCTGAATAACAGCTGTTCCTTTTGAGAAAACTCGAGCACATCCCTAACCCATCTACCTATTATATGTAGCTGTTGTTGTAATTCGTAAATATAACAATTATTTTGAAATAACCTAATAAATTCATTAAATAATTCTTATTGTTTTGGATTTAAGACAAGTCTGGGCTGTCCTAAACTTAAGTTATTTACGATTTTTAAAAAAAAGATTCTTTTCAAGAATTTGAATTCTTCTTAGGTTTTTTCTTAAGAATAATCTTAAGAAAAA
The DNA here is from genome assembly GCF_023724105.1 of Carassius gibelio. Classification (NCBI taxonomy): domain Eukaryota; kingdom Metazoa; phylum Chordata; class Actinopteri; order Cypriniformes; family Cyprinidae; genus Carassius; species Carassius gibelio. The sequence goes on along the minus strand of NC_068388.1, from coordinate 6,185,488 downwards.
AGAAAAAAATATTCTTAAGATAAATTTTTTTGAATACAAAATATTCTTAACTTTTTTCTAAAGTTAAAAAATAAGAAGAAATCGGCAGTATAATGTTTTGTGAATCCGGGACTTATGAGACTATGAGAGTGCAGAAAGACTATACAATCCACAATTATTGATTTATAGCAGTGGAAAGTTTCCATCGTAACTCTGATTGGTGGATCTAACGTAAAGGAATAGTTCACCTGAAAATTAACATTTGCTAAAAATGTACTCACCCTCAGGCCCTCTAAGAACAGATTTGGAAAAATTTTGCATTTGATTACTGTACATACCCATTAATGGATCCTCTGCAGTGAATGGGTGCCGTCAGAATCCGAATCCAAACAGCTGATAAAAATATCACAATAATCCACAAGTAGTCATGACTTCAGTACATCAGTTAACATGATTAAGTTAAAAGCTGTGTTTGTAAGAAATAAATCCAGTATTAAGACATTTTAAACTTCAAACCATTGCTACCAGAGTCCATAATAATCCAAAAAATTGCTTTCTCCAGTTCTCCAAATCTGTTCTGATGAAGAAACAAACACATCTACACTGTGGATGGGCCTGCAAATTTTCATTTCTGGGTGAACCATTTTTTATGGTTTTTGGGTTGTGTAATACTTCACAAATACTTAAATAGCTTACCACACATACTAAACACTTTGTTCTGGTGAAAATAATTTTAGAAGTACTAAATTGACTTCTCAGTAATGGTAGATAAGTAAATCCCTCAAAATCATTTTCTCTTTAGAGAAAAAATTAATGTGATTTTTCCTTCCAGAACCCTCTAGAGTTAACAAGGTTTATTACCATTAATTATCATATTATCAGTAATTAATCAATATGTAAATCTCAGATTTTGTTAGTGTTAAAAAAAAACTTTAGTCTCTTCCTTCCTAACAGATTAGAAAGTCAAATAATAAACTGAGGTTTTTTAAATAGGCCATGACCAGACCTTTACAAACCCACAACTCAATGTAAACACACAAAACAATGGGCCAGTAGTTCCTGCCCAGCGGAACGGTTGGAGGACTTGCGCATACTGGTTCCCAGATCTCAAGAGACATGTGCTTTTCTTCTGCTTGGGTCGGTAACTGATTTCGCACACAATCCTCATATAACCAGTCTTAAATACTGTGCCACCATTCTATTATGCAAAGAAATATCTGACCTGCAAATTCAAGTCTGTGCTATACTGGTAGTCTGTATGTTGGCCACATGGGGAGATGTTTTGTCTTTAGTATGGCTGAAAAAAATTTACCTGACACCTGATGTCTGGGTGCCCAGCCACCCATAAATCACGGAGGTTTAGATTAGTGAAAAGATGCTTATGAGTTAGTTTAAATGGGCGGGACAAGACATGTGTAAGAGAGAGAATGTGTTGTCCTGAAACAGTTGCAGGCATTATTTCAACAGAAAACTGAATTCAGTACAAACCAGTCTGTGGACAACAGCACGGATTACTGTGTGTAACTATTAAGAAACATGCTGATGAGTTCTTCTGCCGCATGGAATACATATGGGCTATTTATTCTCTTGTTCAACAGTTTATCAGAGAATTTTTGTCTTAGTAATATTTTGTTATACTGTTCTGTTTCTGAAACAAATTTCCTTTTCTGTTGATGTCACCAATCACAATTTTAAACAATAATTGGTTCACAATCGCTGTGTTAGGCAGAATATGATGGTGAATAATTTGAACCCACCCTCCTGTACAGAGAGTAAACTTCTCCAGACAGCTGGCATACTTTCTTTATATGCAGCAATTTAAGAAGACAAAAGAAGGCATTTTGAAGAATGTTTAAATGTTTTGTCCACTCAATGAAAGTCAGTGGGGTCCAAACAATGTAAGAAAAAGAAGAAAGTCATTTTTCAAAATATGTTTCTTTGCATTTTAGAACAATGTTGAGGAGGAGTAAAATACATTTTTATTTATTTTGGGTGAAATATCCACTTAACACAGATTTACTCTTCAAATGTAACACCAAACTATGTTGACAACCAATACATGAAAAATTACTGAAACTGAACATTACCTTTAGCTGGCCAAAAACAATACTTCCGACGACGCTTAATTTTTCTTAATCCATTCCCCATGATCCTGTATGTTGTTTGGTGATTACATGAATGAAGCTTTCCTACGCATCAATAGATACATTTTTCGATCTCAACTGGGTTAGAATCAGAGTTCCTTCAACAGCCTCCTCTCCAATCTCTGACAAGCAACCGCTACTTTCTTTCCCAGAGTCACGGTGAAACGTCTCATTTCTGGCATGTTGAAGCTCATTAAAGTGAGAACCGTTGGATCACCTACCGGAGGCAGTGTGGTGGAGAAGAGCTTTCCTGAGGCCAGAGCCCAGACAATCCATCACTGTCCATCAGCGAGACTTTACAACACAGAGAAAATGAGTTAAAGACACTGAATGAAGTGCAGGGAAGAATCCAGGGGTTCCACAAAAGGGCTGACTAGAAAGAAGAGGAAGAAAATGAAGCCCGGCTTCCTGTAGATGTAGAATGGACAAAAATATCCACTGTATCACCACTTCCTCTCTCATTCCCTCTTGTGCTCACCTCTAAAAAGCAGTCCCGTTAACAAAACAATCTCCAAACGTCTTCCTAATGAAAGATGAAAGATTTTGGCAGAAATCTTTTTACTTAAAAGAAAAAGGATCCTAATATCCTGTTAAGATTCCAAGTTTTTCAATGATTCTTCATTAATTGACGTTAATTGGAGAAATATACATGTTGTTTGGTCTATGTTGCCATTCGAGGATAATGTCTCCAAGAAAGAGCCTGTTCTAGGCTTGATGCTTGAACTACAAAATTGCCCCATCCCTCCAGCCCAAGTGGGGAAACTCCAGACAAATATCAGGAAATTGCAGTCATCTACAAGTGTTTGTTAAGAAGCTGAGTTGATCAAGAGGAAAGGGGCATGGGTAGGACTGCCCTGGGCGGAGGCACGGGTTATGTAAAGCTCCATAACTATCACTAATTCTCATAGGTAAACAGAGCAGAGATCTGAACTGGGTGAGACTTGAGTCAAGGGTGAAATCAATAATCTAGGGTCTTGACATTTGTATAGTCAAGAAGACAAATGAAAGGAAGGAAATTACAGAGAGCTAGATTTTAAAATCCTACACCCTTTAGAGTCACTGTTCCTGGTTTTTCAACACCAGGCGTAGATCTTTTTAATCCAACTACCTACTGAATGATATGACTAACACAAGACCTTGCAACACCCCTGTCTTCTGGGCATTGTGTGTTTCATAATAGGCAAGATAGGAACTCACCGTCCCGTCATCAGACCCTAAATAGGAATTTTCCCTCTCTGACAGGAAGTGCGTCACTACAGGACCATCCCATGCATGTAAACAAACTCTTAACCCCATCCCCTCCCCTGAATGTTATTTAAAAATGTGTTTTTGTTAAAACGTCACTTTTTGGGTGATTTTGTTCAGGTGAATGCTCAGCAAATGATCTTAAATGAACTATTAAATTATTTATCTTATACACTACAGTTCAAAAGAGCTAAATTAGCTATAAATTACCAAGCACTTTTAAAAGATGAGAGAATCCAGGTTAGTTTTAACTACTTCACAAAGTAAAACTTGATATGCAACATTTAAAGAAACAAATATATAAATTACAGTAACATATAAGCAGTCCTGATTTCCGATTTTGAAATAACTTCATAAATGCCCATTAGGTTCTGGACACAATGTTAAGAGGTTGCAAAACCCTTTTGGTATTATACTGCCACCTGCTGGGTGTTTCTACATGTACTGTATGTTTTACTGAGACAAACTGAAAAGATCTGTAGAGTAAACATACATATTAAACAATCATAATGATTAGGTATTAATGCAAATTCCTTGCAGATATGACTATTTATTTTAGACTAGATTTCAGTGTTATAGATGAAATTATGTCTAATTTCATGTGGCTGGCCTACAGTGTCCTGTCCTCAAATATTTACTAGAGGATAAAGGAAGGTGTGTATCCATGAGATATATATAGCCCCTCTCTCTCTCACACATCACAAACTAAAACCCTGCTATTGCAGTATACACCAATCACAACCAAATAAAGTCTGATAAGCTCTTATGATGATATTATGACAACAGGTCTGGCTCACCTGACTATGACTCTGAACTTCTAAAACATTGACTTCAGTGTAACTGAGGAAGCATGAGATTCAGTGAAGCACGACAGAACATTAATAGTTAACTTTAACAACAGCACACATTTGTGTTAGTGGCCACTCCAAAAACATAGTTATTTTAAGCCCAAAACTTTGAAGAGGAAAGCATTTCTATTTAGTTTCTAACTAGCATTTTTTTTCTTCAGGAAATAGCTCCCAAGGGTCCCTGTTCTTTTTTCTGTTTATGTAATATGTCTATTGTTAAAATGAGCGGAATATGAAAGCAGCTCAATAATTTCTTAAGCTACTGAGAGAAAGCTAAGCCATGATTGGTATTTTCAAATGCAAGCAGACACACTTGTTCATAAAAAGTACACACTTTCCTTGCTTCTGATTTTATTAATAAACAGAGAACTCGAGAAAAAAATTATTTTGTTTTCCTGCCAGTGTTTTTCCCCTATCTTTCTTTATTTAGCTCTTCCTCTCAGTATTGCTTCAATAATTGTCGTATTATATATTTATAATTATTGTTTATAAATTTAATGAGAGTGATTCAGAGAGTAAGAAATACTTTTGATCTTATAATCTTGATTTATTGATTTTCCTTTTTTTTATCTCTCTTGTTGAAGATTAAACTAAACACTGTCATAGAATATAATTTACAACAGCTATGGAATGTTTGACACCACAGGCATCAGAAATGGATTAAAATTAGGGATAACTATAATATATAAGGATAACTATTAGGGAAAAAGTTTTCATGTTGCGATTAATTGTTAATGCTTTCTCACAGTATACAGTATTATAACAATGTTGGAATTTGGTTTTTAAAAACTGGTCTTAATACAGTATAAAATGTTTAATAAGTTTTTTCTTATAACAAAAATAACGATGCAATAAAGCAATACAGAAAAAAACATATAAAGTTAAAAGTTTTACACAGATTAAAGTGCAAAAGAATTATAAGGACTAATAGGTATCACTTTAACCAGTGGCGGTTTCTCCATTAGGGCGATTGGGCGACACATCACCAAAGGAAAGGGAGGGATTTTTTTTTTCCTTTTACATTCTAGCTTTCACTATTCAAGACTGTTTGTGCTGCCTCTAAATAGTCCAATTTAGGCTAGCCCTAGCATGCTTTCGTCATCGTGCGTAACCTTAACTTTTGCAACGACTGGTGGGAACAGTGACATCCAATAATATTTAAAAACTATTTAGAATTTTAACAATAAGAAATAAATGAAAAACCACTTTTAGTATCCTTATTAAATGTGAAAAAAAAAAAAAAAAAACACTGAAAGATGGGGACAGCTATGCCTTTGTCAGTTGAACTTGATCGACATCACGGCGAACGTTATGTTAGCGCAGATTAATTCTATCGTGTCATTGAAAGAAATACCATTCATTTGTCGCAGAAATAAGGATAAATTGCCAATTAAAGAATTTAAACATCAAACAAGTATCTACAAACGGCGGGAAGTCATATAAACGAGGATTTTCAAGGATGTGGTATGAGCGGAGAAAAATGCTAACGTTACCAGGCTGTGAAGTAGCTGACATTATTCTGCTAATTTACCGCTGCATTTTGTCCAATCTCGAGAGAGTGACGGACAACGGCTGCATTTTCTGCAGTTTAGCGCCATCTGCTGTCAGAGAGTGAATGTGCTTTCATTCAGCGTATCTCTCACTGGCGTCTCCCCATGTGCTTCTCATGCGTTCTTGTTTACGTCAGAGCGCGTCTTTTAAGCAGCATACAGCTGTGTTGTGCATTTTTACAAGTTGGTGGAAAAAGTATTCTTAAAATGCATACAAAATTCGGCATAATTTGTAATATATATTCACTGTATTTAGAACTGCCCACAATGAAAATATCGTGCATATTCATTAACATGATAGATCACATTACCATATACATGTCTAATTAAAGATAAATCTGCACAAAATACAACAACACAGCATTCAAAATCTCCGGGAGCCTGATTTTGAGGAGATGTGAGATTGTTGAATGTTTATATAAATAGAACGCATATTAAATGCAAGTAAAGTGTCTGCTTTAATGTTTCAAATAATTTTTGTGAAAATAAAATGTAAAAATATTGGTGACAATGTTGCATGGTCATACAGGGTAACAGATATATTCATGTAAAAATTGATAAAAATGCTAAATCTGACTCATACTTATTAAAATATATGCAAGAAAAAGAGATCATAGTATTTTTATTTTTTTAATGATTTAAAACGTCTAGCTGACAAACAGGTAAGACACTGGTTTGAAGGATAGTGGATTGGTAAGATCTTTTTCTGCAGCATCTTTAATAAGACAGTAACAAGGACTGGCCTTAAGGATAAATATTGTATTATAGAGAAAATAAATCACGTTGATTTTTTTAAAACTCTTTGCTCAACTTAAACAACACAACAAATTAAACCTTAAAACCAAATACAGATGGAAAATTATCTGAAGAACTGCAATCTTTTGCTGTCATTGAAAGGCAAAATCTGCCTTTCATTTACCCAGTCACAGACACACTGGAGTCTATGGCACCGATTGACTTTTTTAACATCAGTGGCTGTGCTGTGCCAGGCAGAGTAGTATTGACACTATAGGCTGTTATTACGAAACACAGACTGACTAAATAAACCTGAAATATCTAATAGACTGGAAAGTATAACAGCAGTACACCTGCACATTAGTTATCCTAAAGCTACGGAATTATGAAGGCTGGCTCATAGTCAGAGATGAGACATGGCACTATTGCAAACACTGTAACACAACCAGTTGGGACTTGTTCACACTCATATCCTGAACTTTCAGTACAAACAGAGCTATCTTCTATGGTAGATAATGGAGTCTGGCATGGATTCCAATGCATTTTCCACATTTTGTCAAATCTCTTGTGTGCTGTCAGAGATTAAGGCAACCCACGATGATGAACTTGAGCATGAAAAGATTGGAAGCATGAAGAGCTGGTTTTATATTAAAACTGAGAAATAAAAAGATCCATCGAAAGTAGATGTTACAAAAAAAAATTTGGCCATGTTGCGAAATAAATATTTCATCAAAGGCTTTTCATAATGGCTTTCATTTTGATCTAGCACTTCACTCCAAAATTCATTCCAAAAGGACCTCCTTCATAACTTCACGGTGTTGTTTACTTATCGTATGCTAGACCTTTATGTTTATCAGAATGTCAAATATATTTATAAAATATGAATGCAATAAATCAAATATGAAAATATTTTGTAGGTAATACCATGGTCTCAAGGTCTGATAGAGATGACGATAGGCTACATCATATCGTGGAGGCGATACAATGTGTCAATCGTTAATAATAACTACAATATGTAATAAAAAAATAAATAAAAAATGGTCGCAGCTTTTAGTGGGAGTAATTTAATTACTCATATCATGGCATAGAATTTTGGTTATATAGCCCACATTAGAAACTTTTAAAAATCATTTCAAGTATGGTGTGAACTGTCGCTGTCACATGTTGCCATTTCTTACATTTACAGGCGGACCGAAATATTTCAACAAATGACCATTCAATGTGTTCTTTAAGTTGCGTAGAGAACACTCAAAGGCCTGACAGCGTAACTGTTTCACTGGAACAAATGCTTCCAGTGTTTTGGACGTTTGGCACGAGGAGGATAAGCCCATAAGCCGACTATCCGCGCTCACCTGACCGCTTCACTCACCTGCGGATTCCGGGCATTTCTTCACCGGGAAGCCTGCTCTCCGCTTCGGCTTTGTCTTCCTCCGGATAGCGTTTCTCCTCAGTTCACTCATGTTTTTGTTACCTCATTACAACATTTAAAAGACCTTTAAATAACGGTTGTTTTACGTCCACGCAGCATCTCGGTCCATGTCTTAACAAGCGTCTGCAACCGTAAAAATAACCCTGCAGAGTTATGCAAAAGTAAAGCGAAATGCTTCGTTTAGTATTTTCTTCAGATTCCCGGGCTCTTACAGTAGTACACTGTTCTGAGCAAGTCACCATCCCAAGAGCTCTGATAGCAAGATTGGCCCAGTCCTGTCATTTCCTCTGTGCTCTGACCGCCTACTGTATATTTTGACTCGCCGACCTCTTTGATTCATCTCAGTGAGTCGAATCGTTTGAATCAGTTTACCTAAACACTGCTTAGCCAGTGAAATTGGAGAACCGGTGTTATGGCGAATTTTGACTCTTTGCCTGGGGATTATCTGCACCGAAGAACTGTAACTGTAAAATAATAATAATAATAATTAATAAAACGATCAAAGTTTATGAAATAAAAATAAAAAAAAATATAAATGAATACATTATTAAGTTCAGTAGGGTTAGGCATTCATTTTTGACCTCCTACTTTATTTTGACTTGAAATCACTTAGTGATCCAATTTACTGCTGCATAATTTAATCTTGGGTTACTGTATCTGCATTAAACAACTGTATAGTAACTACAAAAGAATAAAAAAAAAAAAAAACATATGACCTCATTGAGTTATCTGAACACCGCTTAGCCAATCAAATTAGAGGATCGGAACTACCACTTGAATAACGTTGATTGGGACCAATACAAATTAAAAGATCAAACTATATATATATATATATATATATATATATATATATATATATATATATATATATATATGTATAATAATGACAAAATTACAATGTCTTAATTATTTGTTTATTTTTTCCTTACTAGACGTTGATATAAGGTGCAAAGACAAATGTAAGCTATGACGCGCTACTACATTGTGCACACAAAACCTTTTACACACATCGTCAAATAATGTTAATCGTCAAATAATCAGGACAGGACTATATAAAACTAATATTGTTTTTTAATTTTACTTAAAAGAAAAGTATGTGGCTCATGACTGTAGCTGTACACATTAAAAATCCTGCAGCAAGATCATACTTTCACCAGTACACACCATCTGACATTGATGGTGTTACTCAGTAAATTACACTTAAGATGCAACAAATCTACCACAATGTGTAGTTAATAACACTGAAACTCATTGGAAATACTCAATAAGAAATGGGTACAGTCTAAAACGCCAAATGAATGGGTTCTACTGAACAGAAACTGAGAACTGGGAGCTAAGAGAGATTGTGAATAAAACCATTGTTGCCATATATCCTTCTTTGCATGTCATTAAACAGACTATCTTTGTTCTCGTTCCACAATAGATACAGTTATGCTTTGAGAAGCGTCTGATAGATTCTTCATCTAACTCCATCAATAACCTTTCAGTCAATCAGCAAGACTGAAAATGTGTTTTTGTGGTTTGCTGCTGTATACAAACAATGACATCTGATATTTATCCATGTCCTGCTGGTACAAATCATGGTGCAGTTGGAGGACAGATGTCCAAATTACATTAAAATGATCCTGTGCCTTTTTTTTAAATGCATAGATAAATGTGTTTGTGCTATATATAGGGTAAAGGTTGGATATAACTTAAAGATAAAAGAAAATAAAAGAGAGAAGGAGATATGTAAAGAGGTTCTAGTGAATATGGGATACAGTAAATAGGGCTTGTATGCTGTCTTTGGAGCAGAACTGAGAATAATAAACCCACTTCATGTTCAAATTTAGCAGTGCACTTGGATCAAGCCTCACTCAAGCTATAACTCTATTCCCTCAAAAAAATAGGCCCTGAACTAGGCCTATATGTCCACTCAATCCTGAAAGACTTATCTGACATCAATTCGGCAATAAAAAAAGATAATTCAGGTATAAAATATAATCTTTATGCATTGCAATAAACTGTTAAAAAAATGACAAAAGAAACAAATTCCATGTGCAAAGACGTTAAAGAAGCTAAGATTAGCTAAACTCAATCACATCAGGAGCTTGAAGGTCAAAATCAAAGTCACACAAATATCTCACTGATGTTGTTTCTACTTGATGAAAATTATGTGTACATGTTTCTCAATAATCCAGTCACCTCTCTTCAACTCTGCAAACACATCTTTCTTTCATGTCACACTTTTTTTGTGCGTCAAAGATATTAATTCTGACTGATAAAAAGTCTCCTTGCACCATAATATTACTCCTGGGTTGATGTAATTAAAACATTAATTGATATAATTAAAATAAAAGTGTATTTCTAAGAAAAGCTGCATTCATATTCAAAATCATATTCATAGTAAAACAGTCAGACACAAAACACATATTCTTAAATAAACAAAAACACAAATAAATAAAGCAATAAATAGTGAAATAAATAGGTATAAATCAGTCCATTTCTGTTTGATCTCATCTCACTCGAGATGATAATTAATACTTACAATATGCATCACTAAATAATTCATCCAATTTCGGTGACTGTGCGGGCTCCTCTGGAGCATCTGATTGGCTGGAGGTCATGATTGACTGATATGCTCCACCCCCTTCATCTGTGTCTGTGAGGAGTCCAACGATAAGAGGCTAAGGGCCAAAAAAATGAGAATGATGGGCCAGACAGTTGAAAGGATCGCATGGAAGTCTGGTGTTGGCCGCAGTCATCAGGTCCTCTTGAAGAGCTAACAACACATTAGGACTACAAAGACACAAGCGACACAGGCAGAAGGGAGAGAAAACAGAAACAGTGGCGATGAGTAGGTGTAAAGTGAAATCGCCACATCCTGTTTCCTATTAAACTGGCGCAACGGTGATATAGAAAAAAAGCACAATTCACTGATACAGACACGAACATTAACTCCCTTTTGACAGACACACAGGGGCACATTCTAAAGAAAGTAGCTTTTAAGAGGCAAAGTAGTATGGGACGAAAAGAGCGTTGTCTAAATTCGACAACTAAGGATGAGAGGGTGATGAAAGGATGCTGGGCATCTCAGTGTTATTTTTGTATACTTCAAGAGGCTTTATTTAAATACGTGAAAAACCTTAAAGACACACTTTTGACTGGTAGTGTATATCAATTGTATTGGAAAAGTGTGAGGAAGTGGGTGCTGCTGTTCACATTATTATTTGTGAATGCGTGAGCCTACGTGACATTTTTTTTTTTTTTAGAAAGAGAGTGAGAGAGAAAACAGTAGCGTGCGAGTTTCTCTAAAGGACGGGTTACCTGTGGCCCGTGGATGCCCTCCCACGCCTCAGTTGTGGGGAGGTTGGCGGTACTGAGCCAGCAGGCTGCTGACAATCTAAGAGAGACTGATAAATTAGACATATACAGAGGTGTGACAATCAGGGTTAGTGACACAAACACAGACAGAGATGGGCACAGAGATGCGAAGTGAACGAAGCTGGAAATGGCTGCAATGCTCTAACGTTTGGGCGTGATTCTGTGTGTTAATCTAAAGCAGAATCACATGCAAAATGAACAGATAGCGCATATAGAATGAGAAAAATTATTACAAATAATCAGCTGCCTATATTCATGTGCATTCATGAGGCATGGTAGGTATAGATGGAAAGAAAAGCAAGGTGGTATCACCTTCAGTTTGTTAAACAGAGATACACTACTTCTCAAAAGTTTGGGGCAGTAAAATTGAGTTCTTATGTTCACCAATGCTGCATTTATTTGATCAAACAATGCAGTAATATTGTGAAATATTACTACAGTTTAAAATTACTGTATTCTATTTCAAATATTTTAAGATAAAATGTATTCCTTATATTTTCTCCGGTCATCAGTGCCACATGATCCTTCAGGAATCGTTCTAAAATGCTGATTTGGTGCTCTAAAAACATTAATTATTATTATTGCTGAAAACAGTTGTGCTGCTTAATATTTCCACGGAAAGTGTCATACTTTTTACCCAAGATTTTCTGATGAAAAAAAGCAGCGTTTATTCGAAACAGAAATATTTTGTGACATAATAAATGTCCTTAATTTCATTTAGATCAATTTAATATATCCTAAAAGTATTAATCTCTTAAAAATAAATAAAATAAAATCTCTGATCTCAAACTTTTAAAAAAGTAGTGTATGCAGGTGCAAATGACAAACTGCGTTGCTGCTTTGTTAATGGGAGCTTGCAAATACACATGCGTTTACACATTTAACAAGTCAAAAAGTCATATTTAAAACATTATATTTGATGTTGTCTAGCTAAGAGCACATATACACATTTGGAGCAATCTATGGAAATTTGTAATAACAAGATTTTTTTTTTTTCCATTACAATTTGAGTAGTTTTTAGGATGATGTGAGGGTGTTTGTCAGGGTGTTGCTATGCACTTATTTTATGTGCTTTTTAAGATGTGGCTCTACAGTTTCTGCGTGTACTGGGTTAGTTGTTTGTAGAAATGTATTATGACATAACCATGTTCATAGTGCAAACAATTATAGCTATCTACAGCTCCAGAGTCATAAATGTAATTTAATAAAATTTTTATCAGAAGGAAACTACTGCTCTGTGGTTGGTATATGTCTTTGTCACCTTGGGCAAAACAGCATTTAACAAATCCAGTAATGAGCAAAGGATGTGAAATGTGGAAACACTGACTCCTGCAGGCAGATGGAAGCATCCATTGCTCATTAAAAGGAAAAATAAAGATTGTTTTTATGATACAATATACTGACAGTTGAAAACTGTTTAAAAAAAAAAAAAAACCTATAGAAGTGTCACACCTCAGGAATGTGATGCATTTACATTATGTCACATTACGATAGTTGAAAATTATGACTGTTGTAATTAGAACAATTATTAAAACAAATTGTTAAACCTTCGTAAATTTAGTGGGAATAAAATGGTCAAGTGGCACTGCATTCTATAATGTTGGGTCTTCGTGACACCGGTGAAGTGGATCAGACTGGTTTCCATTACACTAAAGTAAAATTCCAAACAACATCATACATAATATATATAACATGTCTTTAAGCAAGGCACAGGAATCAGCAATATTACACTGAAATCTCAGATCACTCCTAGAAAAAAAAAAATAAAGAAAAATATAATAATCCAGAGACTTGTCTATACATGTAAATGTAACAGCTATGAACTTAATCTCTGTGAGCCTTGCATGAGCAATGCTAACACAATGTTCTGAACAATCTTTAACTGCTGACCTTGTCAAATGCTTTTTCGCCCAAAGGTTCTTAAAGGTGAAGGTCTTTCTACAAAACGAGTGCCGTTTTTTAATACATACTGTACACATTATACTTGCAGTATAATATATACACTTTATATACAAATGTGTAAAAAATGACTTGAGACACATTAAAAGCTGTCATCTGTTAATGTAATTTTTTGTGTGTGTGTGAAAATTTCCTGTTATATTATTTTATTTATTTTTCTTTTCTTTAGTCTTAGTCAAGAATACATTTTTTGCCATTCTCCTTGATATTTTAGCAAATATTTACATTCTGATTAAGAAATATATGTAAATAAAAAGTAGCATTTCTTAATTGCTGTTTGAGTTGAACAAAACAATATATTTTAGTTAAATTAAATAAATCCTATAATATAAATCCTTAATCTGAAATTAAAGTGAACTCTTCTTGTCCAATAGTTTACTCAAATAAATAAATAAATAAAAGTTATCATAATGGCAAAGTCTTTTCAGGAACTCTTCCTGACAACTCATTGCATAACTTTATATTATGCTCTTTTATGTTTGTCAGCAAGGGACAATCTTACATTTTCAAACAGTTACCACTATTTTGTATAAAAACCAAAAAACTGATAATTAAAAAAATGAAACAAAAATATATTACAGAAAAATACATTATATATAATAATATATAAATATTAACATGTAATGATCAAAGGGCTTAAAACTCTCAACCCTGTTACCCACTGTATATTAACCCTAATAAAATGCATTAAAAGTCATACATTTAATTTGAAATGGAACAAGACAACTGATTAAAACTTAAAACACATTATATGCCTAAAAGAATGTTTAAAACATCCAGAAATTGACATTAAAAATTTCCTTATCAAACTAAACAGGCACCCATTCCATAGAATGACTCATGATATAATGAATGGCACTTTGATGTGGCTCTGTACTCTAGAGCTTATTGAAATGCAGTAGCTGGGCAGCAGGCACCATGTGCAAGAACACGTCTCTGCATTTGCATATGACAGATCCTGCACTGCCATATGCTGTGTCCAGGAATAGCTCTGCTCTATACAGAGTGCATTGAGTTCAACTGAGCATTTAACTGTTAGCTAGCAAAGCAGTTTGCATTTATCTTATAATAAAATAAGTTTAATGTAATAATTATACATAAGCTGCTACTCATGATTTCAATATTTAGCACTTTATCACAAGTCATAAGGCTTGATGACTACATAAAGGCCAAAGTAATTGCCAGTGGATGGCGCTGTAGTTATGGCAGACGTGCTATTAGCCAATGCAAAAAGAACTGAAACTCCATCACACAAACTAACTGCTTTGCATGCAGTACGTAGCACCCATTTCATCAAGCTATAAAATGGAAGCGAACATGCAGGAATTATATTCGAATAGAAACATGCACCAATCAATACCTGTTCTGCTTTACAGAGTAATTCTTCCAGTATGATCCAAATACATGTCCTTACTGATGCAGATTCACAACAATTGTGCTTGCCAAAAAACAGCTTTCTTACCCAGGCCGCAAAAAATGACATCAAGCATAATGCAATTTTTTTTATTATTATTTAAACATATTTTTATATCCAGACAATATTTTAATAATCTACGATCTCATAAAGCCAATAATTAAAAGTTTGGAATGATTACTATTTTTTATGATTCTAAAAGAAGTCATTCTAGAAGAATGAAGAAAACATTCTAATATGCTGATTTGGTGCTTAGGAAACATTTCTTAATGTTATCAGTGTTAAAAAACTGCTGATTAATATTTTTTGTGAACCCTGTCATATTTTTTTTTTTCAGGATTCTTTGATGAATATAAAGTTTGAAAGAATAGTATTTATTTGAATTTTGTTTTGTAACATTATAAATGTAATGCATCCTTGCTGAATAAAAGTATTCCATCCTTTTTAAATCTTACCTCAAACTTTTGAATGGTAGTGTACCATGTTGTAGTGTTTCCACAAAAATGTTAAGCAGCAGCACAACATTGATAATAATGAGAATTGTTTCTTGGGCAGCAAATCAGCACATCAGAATGATTACTGAAGGATCACGTGACACTGAAGACTGGAGAAATGATGCTGATAATTCAGTTCTGCCATCACAGGAATACATTATATTTTAAAATGTATTAAAATAGAGAGTTATTTTAAATTGTACTAGTTTTTCACCACATTACTGATATTGCTGTATTTTTGAACAAAGAAAATGCAGCCTTGGTGGGCATAAGAGAATTGTTTCAAAAACATTAAAAAAAAAATCTTGATTACATTTTGACCAATAGTGTCTTTCTAGAGCTGGGAAAACATAATTCTGTTCAGAATAATATCAGTAAAAAAATCTCTAAATCTACCCCTGAGTTGAATCATATGCTCCAAGCAGTCATAGAATGGAAACCAGTCTGTCCTTAAACCATGTCACCTACTGAGGGTCACCACTAGGGATTCTGGGAGTCCCAGACTGGATTAGAGAAGTTCTTGAAGCAGCTGAAGGTGTGAATTGAGTCACATTGGAGCGCAGACGATATCTCACGGAAAGTGGCAACGGTTGCCGAGTGCCCAGGACAGGAGAACGGTAGGGGGAAGTAGGAGCAGATCTGGGAACGTGAGCATCAGAGTCTCCACTACGACAAAGCTCAATACTTAGCATCTCGGGGTCTAAAACTAAAGTTTGAGTGCCCAGTTTCCACTGAGACTGGCCACGGAAAAACGGCTGGTCTGACGAGGTCCAGGAGGAGGAGGATGGACCAGGGACATCCAGTGAAGGAGAGCTACTGGCTGATGCAACCATATTGTTTTGGAACAGACAGAAAGGGGGTTTTGAAACCGATGCAGTGGGGCTAGGGGGAGCAGTGAGTGCAGTTCGATGACTTACTTTTTGAGGGCTGCTCTTAATTTTTGTCACTTTCCCTCCACGGCCACAGTACGACTGCTCATGGTCAAACTCCAGGTCCTCCAGGCGCTGGGTGAGGGCCAGTTTCTGCTGAATGGCCATTCGTAGTAGAGAGTTCAGAGTCTTCTTCTCATCTTCTGCGGCAGCCAGCTGCCTCTGCATCTCATCCAGCTGAGTTACGTACTCATCACATCTAGACAAAGAGTGGGAGAGAACCTCACCACTAAGTTATTAAAGAAAACCACAACATTTTTTACTACCATAATGTATTTCAGTGTGAAAAAGAATATTCAGCTTTAAAAAATATGGCGAAGAACTTGATTTTGTCCATCTGAAGTATATTGGATTCTTGAACAAATGGCTCTAAAACATCAGTTCAATTCAGTCAAAAATTCACTGTGTAGTAAGATACATATTATACATTTTTTAGTAGTAGTTTAAAAAAATTATATTGTAATTAATTAAGAATCATTGTATTAAATTAAATAATTGTATTGCATTTATGCCACATTTAAAAATACATTTAGTCAATAAAATCAATAAAACACGTTTTGAGACAATTTAAAAAATGTTAAACTTTTAAATAATCTTAGTCGCATCCCAGCTAACAAAAATATGTTCTTAAGAAAGTTCTGCTGAAGTTTCATTGTTATGAAAACATTATTTCTGAATGTTGTCTGAACATTAGAAATGTTCAGTTTTAAACGAATCAGTTATACAAATGTTATAACAAGAGAACATGTAAACATTACGGGAATGTTATTTTTGAAAGTACTTATTTTGAAACAAGTAGTAACATTGAAAAAATGGGAACAGTCGCATTCAGTGTAGACATGGTGTAAAAGTACTAAAAGGATCGTTATTGGAATCATTAAGGAGACAGAATCGTTTATAGGATTTAGAATCTGAACTAATTTCCATCCCTACCTGTAACAATAACTAAATGGCTCTTTAGCTATTAAATAACACTATTCTGACCTAGGTGATATCAGCTGAACAGTAAATAGTTTAGATTTAGTGGTGGAGCAAGCAGTTACATTTTGATGAAAGATTACGCTTATAAAACATTTTTGATGAATCATGAACGTGTATTAAAAAAACAAACTATTCCAATTTGGATGTCCTCAATAACATTAAATCAGATAAGGGCTGATAAACGCACCTTGTGGCAAACATTGCCCTCAGTGAAGAAAAGGTGGCTGCATCTTCTTTGAGGGCCTTTAGTTCATTTCTAAGCTTCATCATTGTCTCCGTCACCATGGACTTCTCATTTTCATATTTACTCTTCAGGTTTGCAAGGGCCCCCTCGGCAGTCTAGAAACACATTTTAGAACATACCAAGCTCTGTTATATATGCTTTTATTTGAGACCAAACACAACATAAGACATAAACGTGGCCTTCTTACCTGTTTGTTAGCTTTCAGGACAAGACGCAATGTAGCAATCTGCTCTCTTTTGGTGCTCAAGAGGGATTTGAGTTTCAGGATCTCCTCCATGCAGAGCTCTTTGTCCTTATCGAGGATGGGTGCCAACTCTCGTGCCGCAGCCCTCTGCTTGGACAGCTGGAGCGAGCGGTCCACGGCTTTCTGCAGGTGCTTGATCTGGTCACGGATGATGGCGTTGAGGTTATAGATGTTCATGGGTTCGCGACGGAGATCACCTGTTTCTGGCACTGGGGAGGGAGAGAGAGATGAACCATTGATTGGTGAACCAAACGGGGTTTTGTTGGGACTTCCTCCTTCCCCTTTAGTTCCTTCTCCAAGGGGTTCCTTTGATGGAGAGTCTTGAGGACTCTTGGACACATCTGAGGAGTTAACAGCAGCGATCCGGCGAGCTAAACGTGGAGAAAGCAAGGCTCTTGGGTCTTCAGGGCCTTTGAGACTGCCACTACGTGTGACCCGGCTCTGACGGTAGTAGTCCAGCATAACACGGTTAGGAGTTTCGTTGTTGCACAAGCAGACATGGTGGTAGAGTTGAGCGAGTTCCTCGCTAAACGTAACCAGCTCGTCCTGAGCTGTGTTCAGCATGCTGTTACTTTCGCCAGCCATGACAGAAGCACACCGGAGCTCCGCTTCCAGACCGAGAAGCCGCTCGCGACTCTCGCGCCAGGCTTTCTCCAACCGTTTCACTTGTTCTTCAAGAGCCTGGACCTTCCCTTCACCGTGGTTGCTCTCTTCTGATTGGTTCTCCACAGACTGGTTATATTTTTCCTTCAAAACCTTAAGCTCCGCCTTCAAGTCAATTACTTCAGTCACGGCAACTCTGTATTTGCACTCCAGAAGCTCCATTCCATTGATGTCTGCCTCATAATCGCAGCAACCGTTAATGGGCCCGACGCTCTTCTCGGACTCCTCTGTGTCAAACTCCTTGTCGCTGTAGAGACGCTTCATAGAGTTGAAGCGCTCCGTAAGCCGGTGAACACGCCTGTGCTGCTCAGTTAAAGCGCCCTGTGTGTGCTGCAGTTGAGTTTGAGTCTCCTGCAGGTTGGTAAGTAGAACCGCCTTCTCTCGCTCAACCTAGTGAACAAGATGATACACAGTTTGTTTCAATACTTTTGCTAGAAAACATGGAATATATTTAACTTGATGTGCTTATAAAACTTATAGACAGTTGTGACAGCTAGGTGTGTTAGCTTGCTCGTTACAAATTTAGCATAACTGCAGACCTGTCATTAAACTCAACTGCTGCTTAATTGCTTTCTGATCACTCATTGTATCAGAAAGGTCAGCCATCTAACACCTGAGGCTGAGATAGTGAAACGCTATCGATTTCTTACTGAAGATTTGCCAAAAAGGACAAAAGGAAATACAAACTTGATTCCAAAAAAGTTGGGACACTGTACAAATTGTGAATAAAAACAGAATGCAATGATGTGGAAGTTTCAAATTTCAAAATTCTATTCAGAATACAACACAGATGACATATCAAATGTTTAAACTGAGAAAATGTATAATTTTAAGGGGAACATAAGTTGATTTTAAATTTCATGGTATCAACGCATCTCAAAAAAGTTGGGACAAGGCCATGTTTACGACTGTGTGGCATCCCATCTTCTTTTTATAACAGTCTGCAAATGTCTGGGGACTGAGGAGACAAGTTGCTTAAGTTTAGGAATAGGAATGTTGTCCCATTCTTGTCTAACACAGGCTTCTAGTTGCTCAGCTGTCTTAGGTCTTCTTTGTCGTATCTTCCTCGTTATGATGCGCCAAATGTTTTCTATGGGTCAAAGATCTGGACTGCAGGCTGGCCATTTCAGTACCCGGATCCTTCTTCTACACAGCCATGATGTTGTAATTGATGCAGTATGTGGTCTGGCATTGTCATGTTGGAAAATGCAAGGACATCCCTGAAAGAGACGACGCCTGGATGGGAGCATATGTTGTTCTAGTGGATATACCTTTCAGCATTGATGGTGCCTTTCCAGATGTGTAAGCTGCCCATGCCACACTCACTTATTCAACCCCATACCATCAGAGATGCAGGCTTCTGAACCGAGCGATGATAACAACTTGGGTTGTCCTTGTCCTCTTCAGTCTGGATGATATGGCATCCCAGTTTTCCAAAAAAGAAATTCAAATTTTGATTCGTCTGACCACAGAACAGTTTTCCACTTTGCCACAGTCCATTTTAAATGAGCCTTAGCCCAGAGAAAAAGCCTGCGCTTCTGGATCATGTTTAGATATGGCTTCTTTTTTGACCTACAGAGTTTTAGCCGGCAACGGGGAATAGCACAGTGGATTGTGTTCACCAACAATGTTTTCTGGAAGTATTCCTGGGCCCATGTTGTGATTTCCATTACAGTACCATTGCTGTATGTGATGCAGTGCCGTCTAAGGTCCCGAAGATCACGGGCATCTAGTATGGTTTTCCGGCCTTGACTCTTACGCACAGAGATTTTTCCAGATTCTCTGAATCTTTGGATGATATTATGCACTGTAGATGATGATAACTTCAAATAATAATAACTCTGAGAAACTTCTTTTCTGATATTGCTCCATTATTTCTCGCCGCAGCATTGGGGGAAATGGTGATCCTCTGCCCATCATGACTTCTGAGAGACACTGCCACTCTTGAGAAGCTCTTTTTATACCCAATCATGTTGCCAATTGACCTAATAAGTTGCAAATTGGTCCTCCAGCTGATCCTTATATGTACTTTTCCGGCCTCTTATTGCTACCTGTCCCAACTTTTTTGGAATGTGTAGCTCTACTGAAATCCAAAATGTGCCAATATTTGGCATGCCATTTCAAAATGTCTCACTTTCAACATTTCATAAGTTATCTATATTCTATTGTGAATAAAATACAAGTGAATGAGATCCGTAAATTATTCCATTCCTCTTTTCTTCACAATTTGTACAGTGTCCAAACTTTTTTGGAATTGGGTTTGGACATTTAAAAAGTAAACAATGGTGGATGGGGAAACACTTTTTTTCTGAATAAATGCCAGACAATTACAGTAGCTTGAAGGGTGAGGAAACAAGAAACAAATATTATGGCAACTACTTTGTGCAACTGGATGCTGAAATAGCAGTCTCTTGGCTATGTATTTAATGGCAATCTCACACAGCTAGAGAAAGCATTACTACAGCCACATTCCCCAGAGGAGTCCATTGGGTGCAAACATGTTATACAATACAGTTTATGAAATTTATGAAATTTATCTATTTGGATAAATGTATAAATTTATGTGTGGTTATATAGCTGTTTTTTATATCATATATGACTAAATGGCTATAGCGTTTTTAATGTATCATTACAGATATATATATATATATATAATTAATTACCTTAAAATGCAAATGAGAGATTTTAATAAATGATAATTAATAGTGTTACACCATGTACATAGGTTTAATCAATGTTGGTTACATTAAACAGGCAATCTTTGGTCTCATTAATCTAGTACTTGTTCCTGTTCAAATCAATTTGGCTTTAGGGCAAAGTTAATTTTTATATCTTTTTATTTGTATTAATTAAATCCTGTACTCTCTAGAGCACTGATTTTCCACTTCTGACTGAATTGTTTGCTTGTGGTTATTTCCAAATGTACAAACTTACTACACTTTTATAATGGCTATTGTTATATAACTAGACTGTCAGTTATATAACTAATATGCTGTATTTGGTAATAAGAAAGTTTCCATTAATGATTATGTTTTCATCTTCATCTTCAACTATAAAAGATGCAACCATAGGGACACAGCTCACAAATTCATTAACTAGCATTGTCATGGGAAATGCCCTTAACTGTTATCTCTCTCTTTTTTTTTTACATCTACCAATGAATCGACAATAACACCAAGCTACATTCACTGCAATTATTGTGTCATAATTATTTTGTCTGATTTGCTGTGTGATGCTCCTTTAAGCAGCTGATGCTCTCTATGTTTCCGTGTCTGCACTGGCAGATTTTCTATTCTTGTCCCATGCTGTCTTGCTGAATATGCCTGTGGTACAGTACATGCACATACAAATACATTACTGTGTCCTGCTTTTACAGAGACCGGCAAAATGCACTCACTCATAATGGTAATCAACATGACAGTAGCCTCTCAAAGGACAAAATAGACTATTGCACTTACAGAAATGGTCTTTCCTACACTCAAATTTACACTGCAAACTCTTTCTACCTAAAGTATTTT